>NC_090896.1:40223731-40243283 GCF_036669925.1 Montipora capricornis
AAATCCACGAAAGGAATCCATAACAACAGGAACAATTTAATTTCATCTTGCGTAAACATGCGCTTATCTGACATAAAGCAAAAAGGCCTCTCTCTTTTGACCCAACTGTGCATGCAAAAGAATGCTTGGGAGGACAGCCATCAAATGTTCTTTCGCAACATCCTCCCCTTCTTGTTACGAAATATCAGCAAAACCTAAGACCAGAAGCACATGCCCTCGCACGAAGCGTGTAACTTGCAACTTTTTTTCCTCTTTCCTTGGAACAAGGCTGGGGATTTTAGGACACAAATTGTATGCCCAAATATGGATAAAACTAAGTTGGAAGCTGCACGCGCGGGAAAATGCACGACCTGCAGTACGTTACATCCAAATAAGGAAATTCTTAACAAAAAATTAAAAATTAAAAACAGCTCTGAACCAGAGTTAAACGCTTCAGGGTCATAAGCTTCTGCTAAGACTGAATAAAATGTTCTCTATTAAAAGTATACGACTTCAAAGTCCCTCTAAATAGTGTCATTCAAGCTCAAACAGCCACAACGGGCAAAGTTTCACGATTGGTCTCCACCGCACAGTTTCCCCTGTTAAATCGTTACTTCCACCAACGAAAGTAGTGCTGTTCTCTTATACAATATCTCTTCAGCTGGCAGACCACGTCGGGACACCATTCGAAAGAATCCATTTTGAAATGAGTCGTTGGTCGGCCATTCCAGGCTAAATGCCTCTTCAATATGGACAGCTCGAGTCACAAAGGTATCTTTCATAAATGGTGACCACCTTTCCATTTTGTTATATCTATGTTATTTAGACCTACTGCCCTTATTTTGAAATTTGCTCGTCGTAGCGAGGCTAGAAAGGCTTAGTATCTTTAAAACACTTTTTTTTTATGGCCGCCGTTATGAAAATGGTCCATACAATATCTTGTATTCCTCCCATGAAGCATTGCTGTATGTAGTGACATTCACAAGGAGAACATGCTTTATGTACGATAACAGACATGTCCAGAAATGCAAGTAGTTAGATGAAGTCTCATTTCAATAAGCGTCGCGAGGTGTCCCCTTGCTCATTTCCCCAACTTCAAAATCACTCGTTTATTTGAATACAGACAATTGACGTCACAAAGTGTCCTCCCCAATGCTGCTCCTCGATCAGGAATGGACGAACTGCTGGATTGACCCTGACCTAACAAAGAGGCGAATCTTTACTCTACCCTTGTTGTTAGAAATAGACTGGAAATGCTTAGCAACGAGTTTCAACAATTTGGAAGGATAGCTCTATTCACAAAATTTATTTTACAACACTGTTTCATGTAAATTCCTTGCACGATCCATCTATTAGCGTGACGTAATAAATCACCATGGGAACAAAATAGCTATTTTAAAACACCTTATACCTTAAAATAGACTTGGTGAACCCTCTTTTTTATAGCTGGAAAGTGATAAGTAGGCTAAGATAAAACTCTTTGCAAAGTTAAAAAATATATATTTGGAGCGGATTCAGAGCCACCTTAAAATTCTCTAATTGTGAAGGAGGCTATGAATCCGTTCCAAATAATTTTAAAGCGGAAGAACTATGATCCTCGCAGTATAATCATTTTGTTTGGAACGCCTTATCGAGCGAAAAGTGGTTTTATTTGTCACCCTTGTAGTTTTTATTGTTTCCCTTTTTTTTTTTTATAAAGCACATTCAATTTGTTATAAAGGCCTGCAGTGAGATAAAGTGATTGTTTGGAGGTCACGCTCCTTAAACAATTAGATGCTAGCATGATGATATCCGTTTCATCTTTGTGTGCTACGTTGCGTGGCCCTTGAATAAAAGCAAGGCTGAAATTGACCTTATTGCACTTTAAGCCAAAAACTATAGCACAAGGCGTTCTATTCATTGAAACGCGCGTTTGGGGAGTGGCACTAGACGCGCTTGCGCTAATACGGTCCTTCGCAACCACTGTCATTTTGTAGTTAAGGTTCATCTCCTTAATCGTAGCTCAGCGTGCTCTGACTGGCATATCTGTAAGTTACGACGTTAGTATTGCCAGGTTCAACATCTTGGATGTACTTGTCAATGACCACCTGGTTTGCCTACGGCCAGTTGGGTTTCTTAAGGTTTTTGCTCTATTATTTTGTTGACTATGTTTCATTGTCCATGAAAGCTCCAATCTGGAACGGTCAATTAAGTATGTATGTATATTTAACTTCATTACACGAAGAAAATATACAAAATGTATTGTTTCTCCAGTTGGGTTTCTTGGCGCTATTATGTTTATTACATCAACTCTACTCCGGGATCGTATCACAATTTTTTGGTGGATACATTCCAAATAATGTTCGGTTTTATATAATCTTCTTATGTGGTCGCCTCTTTGCGTGGCCTCGGGCGTTATTGCTTGATGGCGATCATATTACAGTCTGCACTCTCATTGGCCAATGAGAGTTCAGCATGTAATATAATGGGAAGAATGTGATACGAAGGGAAATGACAACCAATGACATCGTAAAAATTCGTAAACCACAAACCCGTCTATAACGGACACAGTTTGTGCTCCGATTGCACAGAGAAGACGAGGACAACCGTACGTAGAGGTAAGTGAAATTTATTTCTACATTTAAAGCTTACTTTAGCATTTGCAAGCTTAAAGTTAACTTCCCCATACAACGTCTCTAAATCGTATACCAAGCTTGGTCTGCCTGTGGGTGGACTAGTTTGAAAACCCCAAATTTTTGGTTTACTCCCCACCGATGCAGCACCACCGAATTAGGCCTCCCATTTGTCTCGTTACACACAAGAAATATTCGATTCTAACAACTAAATTACACTGAAATTAAAGGCATTAAAATCCACATTTTATTGCATCTTCCAAATTGGTGATGTTTTATTTTACGTGCAACTTCTTAATTACAAATGTTTTTAACGGCGGTTCGCAACTGATTTGACTGCTTATAAGTAAGGGATTCTTTCAGTTTGCACCAAGGAAAAAAAAAAAAAAGACTTCTTGCCGGACTTTGAAACCAGGAGATGTGGCACGCACAATGAAACTGAGACATGGGCTCTTTTGCCCAGCCTCGGAAATTTAAAACAAGAGAAGTTGGTGGTTTCTAAAATGGACTCCCGTTAACTCTGTGCGTAATTTGGAGTAGGTCAGAAGTGATTATCATAGAATCTCGGCCTCTATGAACGAGAATGAAATCATTCGCATATCCTTAACATCAAATGACAAGAAAACCCTGATCCGAGTCATGACAATCGTCCTCGCTATCCATCGTTCTCCTCGAAACGAACGGTAAAGCCCTTTACTTTATGGCAGCTCCCACGCACTGTTCATTTCAAATAGCTGATACAGTAAATTCCGCATTCGCTTACGCTTAAGAACTGAGGAGTGTGGTTTATTCGCGGAAGAAGACAGACGTCAAAGACGAAGGATGTCCACAAGAATGTCTGTAAGAAGGTAAAGAATCGGAATTGTACGTGACTTCGATCCATCGAAATTGAGTTTGTACTGACCGCAATCACACGGCTCCGAAGAGAATGCCGAGGTATCCGATCTTAAACGGAATCCACTCGACAATCGCAATTGCGATGAAAGTCACCACTGCAATATGTTGCAAGGCGATCATTACAGAAGGAAAAATTGGAGAACTACGACGGTCAGGCCCATAGCAGCGAAGTATAAAAAGTTCAAAAATAGGTACTGTATAAGTCTGAGTTCTCTTCCCGTTTCCTGGAGTCTTGTCGATTGGTATTCTTGGTTATCAGGTTTTGTTCTTTCAAGCGTCGATTGTCCTTTCACCGTAAACAGCACTGAGAAAGACCAGAGCGCTAACCGAAGCATCCATGATCCAGAAATTGTGAAGGAAGATTTGGAGAGAAAAGATTTCCAATTCACCTCTGTAGCTCTCATTAAAAAATTGACGGAACCTTCCTTTATTGGAAACGATCTTTTGACAGAAATATAAGCACCTGTTGTGACGTCACAACAAGAAAAACTGTGATCGCAACATGAAAGTGTTAAATACGTTATTAGTGGCAAGAAGGACTTTTGTTGAGATTAACTGGTAAATTATCTGCAGGTTCAGAAATTAAGGAAGGCGAATGACGCGATATATTATAGTACATTGTTTTGGGGTATTTTAAAACTGACATTTCAAGTATTTGAGGTATTAACATCAGTGGTGGAACGAAACTTCGTGAAAAGAGTAAATACTTGATTGAACGCCACTAGCATACATTCCTTTCATGCGAGAAGTTAAATTAAGGGAGCCGTGTTTTGCGTCGAACCAGCGAAAGCAAAACCGACATTGTTACTTGTAAGACCCCGAAGCGGCCTCTTCAGTCTTTAGATGTGTGAGACTTGCAAGAGGCGAAACAGCCAGTAGGTTTAGAAATCGCCTTACAGTTTCACTACTTGCTTTACTCACTGCAAGAAGTGCAAGTCAGTGATTGGTTCCTCTGTATCACATATACACCAATATACAACTTTGTTATGTTTCAGCAGGGCAACGCATCTACGAATACAACATTCTGCTTATACAGAGGAGCTGGACGACCTACAACGTTCCGTGTACATTATTATTATTATTTTTTTTTTGGAGTAGTTAATGCTGGCTTGGTATGACATGTTTCTAACTATCGTACTACTACTAGTACCCCACGAAATAAAAAGTCAAAATCCTTAGCAAAGTCTATTGATTGTGTTTTATTCGACTTAATTAGCTGAATGTCTAAATCTATTCTATAATTTTTTGGATAGTATGGAATGTACCAATAAAGTCTAAGTTGGCTTCAGTTGGCTTTAACGCAGGCCTTGACGGTGGTTTGAAAAACAGCGAGGACAATGCTTCTATGGACTTCATAACATGGCAAGGTATAATTAAAAAAAAGAGTAACGGGACAGCGGAAGCAATGTTACACAAAAATTCTATCCAGCACTTGCAAAACACAATTTTATTGTGAAAAATCACCACACATTGGATAATGTGCATAGGTACTGGAGCCTATTTCTCGAAAGACCCGACAACTTTTTGGCTCCAAAAATCCATTTGGGAAACTGCCACACGCTTGGCCCTGTTCGGTTCAAAAGTCGATTGACATCAATCCGCCGTTAATATTAACCCTTTGTCTCCCAGAAGTGATCAGCATGTAAATTCTCCTCAGAATTTCAATGAAATGTCAGTCAGACAGGTATCGAGAAGGAGGTTTGATCTTGTGATATGTCACCAAATTCTCAAAACTACCAAACAATGAAATGTATATAAATGAAATTATATAAGATAAAATGAATCATATATTGAACTAATTCATTTCAGATATCATTTCGTTCGTTGGTTCATTCATCACGGGAACGTTTGAAATTACAAATGACCAGCCGCCAGCATCAGTGAGGTCCTGAATTTTTCAGTCTTCTCTAGGCAATTGATAAATTTGCGTTCTTAACTGCGAAGATCATAGCTTCATTAGTAAGAAATCTATGGTACTGGTTTTGTTCTTGGAAATAAAAGGGTTCAATTCCAACCAAGGGCTGAATTTTGCCCGCCAGAAAAACAAGTGTAATTTTGTGCTGAATGAAAGCAAAAGTCAAAGTCACCATTTTGATCAGAAAACTAAAAGCAAATATCCTGCGAGCAATTGCTTTCTCCTACGCTTCTCGAGAGAGAAACCAATGCGGGCATCCGTTGATTAGTTTCTTTGAGTGAGCCGCAGTCCCCCGCCAAGGACGAATGAATTAAATTTGAACTGGTAAAACGAGTTAGTAAACTTGTTTTTCAGCTTACGAAAGCGTTCAGCTACGTAATTGCTGCGTTTTGGCGAGCCTGCTGTGTAGTGATATTTTCCCGTTAAATAGTACGAAGCCGGATATCAAATGCATCACGCGGGGCGTGACGTACATTGCACATGATCAGTAAAAAAATCTAAGAGTTGCTCGCACAGGAGAAACCAGATACCCGCAGGGTAGAAGCAAAATGATTATTAAAATTGATGACTCAAAGCTTCTCCAGTCTTAAGATACAGTGCGAATTGTGACAACCGGAAAGTTTCTAATTCTGCGAGAAAGCGGCCTGAAGAACGCACCAATCAGGCGAATCAACTTGTCTCGATCCGGGAAGCTACAAAGAAGTTGTCAGCAGTCAGATACCCTTAGACTTACGAAACGTTAGGAGTTGAATTTCCTTTCAAGTGGCAGGACTGGTTTCTAGTTTAATTTTGGTTACCTCATGCTGCAACGATATCGACGACTGATCCTAATACAGCTGTTTCGAGAAAGCATAAATGCCTACGCGACAATACCGAAAGGCGTTATGGTAAACTGTCAGTTTGAGTCAACGAAAACATGATGGCAACGCTTTCGAAAACGTCACCTAGAAATACGTGCTCATCTTTTTGCCACTGACATTGAGATATGAGGGAGTTTCAAAATTCAGTCAAATGATCCAGACCATGAATTAGTGACAAAGGGTTAGGATTCACAGACAAGGAAGATTCTGACGACTTTAACCTCACTTATTTCATGTCGTGTTTCTACAAAAATCGCGGCGCACGTGAAGAGAGAGAGCTTCAACATAAGTCTGTGTACTGCCACTTCGTTTACGCTATATCCTAAGAACTCTTTCAAACAAATAGCTCGCCGTCGTAGGTCTTCACTGTACGGTCGTGGCATCTTCTATTCTGGGCGTTCACTACATATTGAATACTGTCCCATACTACTTTTCGGCATTGTCGCAAACGCTCTTACGCTACTTTCCGACTATCTTTCTCGAAACAGCTGTATGCAAGCTACAGCATCATTGGCTTTTAAGACTAGGAAAAGGGTCCTTCTCTCCAATTTGTCGGCTCAACTGAAAGTTGAGTCAAGAGAGTTATTACCTAAGATTAGTACCTGAATCAAATTTGATTGTGTTTCACATCATAGTAAGTATCATAGTATGCAAAGACTTTACCGCGAGCTAAAGGTGTGAAGGCTCCCTTAAGCCCAGCAGTGGCGCACAGCTACTCGCCAGATCGGCCGCTGTCAGGCCGCTGCCCACAGCGGACCGGCAGATCAGGCGAGATCGAATGAAGAGAATCTCAAACGATAATAATTTCTGATCGGCGTATTTAGCCCAAATCAAGGCAATTAGAACATGAGATCAGACGCTGTCACTTTCCTTGACGTGACAAAGTTGATCTTCAGTTTTATAATCTACTAATCAGAGAAATGTACGTTTTGAAGAGCGCGATTTTTTGTCCGTGTAACGAAAGCCAGTCGAGAGGAATATTCGGATAAAACCTGTGTGATTCAATAATTTTCTAAAGTTGCATGACGTTGTACGTAGCGGGTATCAGTTTCCTTTCTGGGAATCACAACGGATTAAATTGGACGAAAATCCTGCCAGCTGTTTTGTGCTCACGAGATTGACAACAGCTTTTACTGGTGCTATTTATATTCTACTCAGGAAGGGTTTTTAGTGAATAGTGGAACAGGGACAATTTGAACATTAGATAATAATTTATTTATTTTATTCAACTTACAATATTTTACAATAAAATAACAAATCTTAGCCAAGCGTAATTAGACATTACAAAAAAATACAAAATTTATATAAAAATATTATTCTTCATACACTTTTCGAAATTAAGTCGGGGGAAAAAGGAGCACTATTGCAAAATAACTTTTAAAGAGAACGAAAACTCCTAATCCTCTACCATCGCCAAGATCTTCACTTTTTCCGGTACAATAGGGCCCCCAGACTGCTAGAATATAATCTACACTTGTCGGATCGCATGCCACATCGCATGCCACTTCTAGTACGGCATCTGAGGGATGTGGGGATTATGAGATAAAGAGAAAAAAAACGGAATAAAATAACCACATCATTGACACAATCTATCTTTTTGTGAGTGCTTACGTGCTTACATATGTTATTATAATAAAGGTTAAAATGGTTTAGGCTATCATCGTCAGTGCAATGCATATTATGGCCAAGTAACCTCTAACCATCTTCCTTTAGACAATGAAAATATTTTTTTTTTAGTGTTATTAGCAACATCTACTCTGAAACATGAATACATGTATACACGTCAAGCCTGTTGTATTAACCTGATCAGAGCAATATTCTATTTTGGGAAGTGCATGTCTAAACGCATAATCGTTTGGCATGCTTCAGGGAAACAACAACATAAGATCTTGCAGCAAATCTTTAGCAAAACAAAACTTGACTTATACAAATTAAATCACCTGACCACAGTGCTTAGTCGTATGTTTTTGCAACGCTTATTTTACAGGTATTACTAGTTTGAAGGAAAGCAAATAACTCTTTATAGAAAGAATCAAATATATGCATGAAGCAGAAATCGTCTCGAAGATTTCTGTCTATTGTAAGGGGCTTTTATCTTTGAGAAAAAAGCAATGGACTCCTCAACAGACGAGATCTTTAGCACTAGGGGAAGGCATTATGGGGTGTTTATAGGTGACTCTTGTGCATAGCTGTTGCCAATTAATACTATATTGACTAAAAAAATATTGGGTTTTCTATTTTCCTACATGGTCACATCCACAATGATTTTGGCGGCCAAAATACATGATATTTTTGACATTGTGTTTCGAATTTTACGAGAGCCTTTTTGTTTTGTTCTTTTTAATGCGCTTTTCTTGCTCTAGCCAAACGCAGCAGTGTTCAGCCACTCACGACAGCCCGGAAATGCTAGACACATATGTTATTTTACCTTGTATTTATCGGTTATAACTGGCAAAAAACCTATCTGTTATGCATAAAAAGAAACATCTTTAAAGTCAATTATGTTTCATGATATTTCCGAATTTGTTTTTTATTTCCTTTTATTATTACTGTTTGAGTGAGTGTGCCCTTTCTGTTTTACATGTCGCCCTTTGGCAAAACTTAGAATTGACAACTAAGTGTCAAGCTAAATGCGATTTCAGCGGAGAAAATAAAAATAAAAACAGCTAACAGGAAAATGTATCTTTCCACTTATTATTGGATACGCTAAATTCTGAACCTAGTGGAAAAAATATAAAGTTAGGCGTTTCATACAAGAGCAACTAGCCTCTACACGTTCTCTTACTATTGTTGTTAAAAAGGGTGGGGTTGGAAAGGGTATTATTGTCAGCTCGATGATTGGCCAGTTGGAGTTGTTATCCTCACGTGATGAGGATGGTAGGATTTCATTAAGGCACAAAGAAAACACTTTCTAATGTTTGCCTTAAGGACATTCCGTGAATTTCGGTGCCTAAACCATCTACTAGATTGGCAACAACAACAAAAAAAAAAACAGTTCTTTAGCAACTTATTATCTTCTTATGTCTTGAAAGTCGTTCTTTTGTCGGCCGTCCCCCATGTACGACCTGCAATTGACACGCATGGGCTAATATTTAACAATTATTCTCTGAAATCGCGCGGAATATCGCCTGATACTTAGCCGACGAGGTCGAAAGCAGGGTTGGCTAAAATCAGGTGATATTCCGCAAGATTGAGCAGGATAATTGTTTTATTATTCAACACATTGATGACAAATCACAATTGTGTGCGTTTATTGACAAAAAAAGCTGGGAAACTACTGCTGTTTGTGAACACGCCCCTGTTCACAAACAGCACGCCTTGAGGTTCTTAAAGAACACCAAATGATGCTTACAACTAAGCATAATTCTGTTAAAAGGAAGAAAAACGGTGTTTGAAAGCTGTTAGGGCCAATTAATTTGCTAGTCAGTAGGGTATTTTAATTAAATATATATAGTATCGAAATCGCTTTTTCCGTTGGAGCTGTCTGGATTTTTGAGGTGTTTATCTGAAACTGTTGCTTCCATTGACCAGATAAGTGCGACGATCAATTATTCCTTACGTCAAAAAGGCTAGTGAGTTAAATTAAAGGGGGCGTTGATTGGAGAGTTGGCAATTCTATTTTCGTGTGCATCTTAAGACGTTTTCAAGTTGACATTCATTTTAATCTTGGCTACGCCCAACCACAAGCTGGAATGGTTTCTGTTAGCTAAAACCCTTCCTAATCTCTCAACATATTCTTCAGAGAAATTACCAACATTACCACCACTTACTTTAAACAAGCTTTTTGAATTCCCAATTAGGCCAACACTTACTGTACTTAACCTTTAACATGGCCAGACCAAAGAAAATTCCTCAACTTCTCAGAAAGTTTCCTGATACCCACCTTTACTGTATTTTTTCCTTAATGAAGAAATTACGCGGTACAAGTTTCGTTTCTTCTTTAACATTTTCCCTTCCCATAGTATTGATAATGTACTTAAGATCAATAGTCAGTTCCCAAAGGCCTTAATTCTTTGGCCAACACCAAGACTACCGACTTCTGGCAGGTTTGCAAACACGTACATGTAAAGGCCCTTACTTGGAAGTCTAGTTGAATGTCTTTTCCTGAAATGGCAGGGAAAACCAAAAGCCTTTCTTGGTCAAGAATGACCGAAACTGTAGCGACAACTAGTTTTTAAAGTACTGTTTACTAAACAAGCGGGATTGTTTTATACGTTTTAACCTACGAATGGAAGCAGCTTCAAACTCATGCCACGAAAAGCGCGTCCCTCTGGAGTCCGAACAAAGGTTCCAATTGTGAGAGGAGAACATTAACTTTTAAGCAGCGATGAAAAACAAGCTGCACATCATTAGCACACTTTATATGACGAATTCTAATGAACACTGTTTAATCGGTTCTTAAAGCTCATCTACAGTATACCTGAGGTTTTTTTTTCCCTGCGATTCCTTATGAATTATTAACAAGTTTTAAAAGAAATATATCTACTTCACCTTGTTCGCACAGACAGTGAAGACTACTCCTTCTAAATCTGTTGGATTGCCAATATCTCTCCTTATTTCTTCCAACCAGCTGTCCAATGATTCAAAACTTTCCCGGTTACCAACATCATACACCAGTCGCTTGTAGAATTCATTGCGAACCTTGAAGGAATTACAAATGCATGTGGGAAAATCAATATTATAATAATAATTATAATAATTATTATAATAATTCTGTAAGTTATTGGGACCATTTAAAACATCTTGTGACTTTTATACTTGGGGTTAACTCCCCCAGGTTTTACTTTAATTAACCATCTCCTTCTTACGAGTGGCACTTACAGATGTTACTCTGTCTAACAACAGACAAGTTTAAAGGTCAATGGGGGCCTCTTCTGGAGCGAAAAGGTTAAATTCACAACATCTACAATCCTGGACAAAAGTCTTGGGACACTTGAGCTTTAAAATGAACTTGTGTTAGACCATCTATGACACAGTGCCCCCTCCCCATTTCAATGTTGATTGGAATCCCGAAAAACATTCAGAAATGCTGCAGTTTGTTTTCAACATTGCTTGGGGAAGGGGGGCTGGGGCGGCACTTGAGAGGCCACTGAGGGAAATTATTTTTAAATACATGTAGAAGGTAAACCTTTAAGGACGGTGGCTACTAATTGAAAGGTATTTTTGCCCAGGTTTATGATTATGCGGGAAATGTAGATCTTAACAAGTGTTATAATTGAAATCCAAAGAGAAAATTGGGGTAACCAAGCATTTTTCAAAGCTAATTCACGAACAATATTTGTAAAAACCTTTAAAATACAAAGCCATGTATGGCGTTCTTTCTCAAATTGAAGCTTAATTATCTCTGAAAAATGCATGGTTGCCCCCAATTTTCTTTTTGGATGCCAATAGTACTTACTAGGATCTACTTTCTCTGCTTAATTTTAAACCGCGCAAAAATATCTCTGTATTAGTAAGCATCACCGATAGGAAATCCGAGCATTTTGAGATGCGCAGAATGTATGCGCAATAACAATAGTAGGCACCGTCTTTTTTAAAGGGGTCCCAAGAAATTTTGTCCAGGGCCCTGTTTTTCGAAGGGTGCATAGCACTATCCGCCAGATAATTCACTGTTCCCTGGATAACTCAATTGGTTTTGCCAGTATTTAATTCCGCTGGAAAAGGATTCGTCTGGTGGATAGCGCTATCCACCTTTCAAACAACCCATGAGCCCACGATTGTAAATCCAGGCACTAAAATATTTATGTTTCCTTTTAGTTAAAATGCTTTTAACCTCCTCAGAGTGACAAATGACAAGTAGAGTTTACTCAGTGTCTAACACCTGACTGAAATGATTTTCCCAGTTACAGTTGTAGTAGGGGACGACTCAGGGGTAAAAGGGTTAAACAACGTTTAGGTCCACTCAAAAGCTAATTGCCCCGTTGAACCAATTCCCTCATAAAAGTGACACCAATCGATTTTACTCTGTCTAACACCACATGATTTTGCTTGTCAATGGGAATTGGCTCAGAGGCGAACATGGACCTTTGTCACCTGGCGGGGATGCTGGTCAAAGACAATAGAATTTGTACCCAGAGCCTCTAGTTGATGTGTTTGGGAGCAAATGCTGACAGGGGGTGCAAGACAAAAGTATTCAGTCCATATCAAGGCCCACTAAAAATTTGCTACCAATGTCACATTTGATATTTGCTACTATTGTTCTCGGTTTCCAAACCAGTTTATACATGTTTGACATGTGTGGAATCGGTGTCTGCTAATTGCTTGTCTACATTAAAGCTGCTCTACAGTAGTGATGTACAAATATGTTTTATTTTAATCTTGGAATAGCTTTCTAACCTTGTGAAATCCTTGTCAAAAATACACACATGCAGGCCACCATCTTGGATTATATGTGATCTCATTGAGCTCAACCTGAAGTTTTGCAGGTCAAGCTTGAACACACAAAGCTGTTGAGATTCCTCTTCATATTCCAGTCATGCCTTTTTGTTCATCAACATAAATTGTTCAAATAGGTCAGATGGACGACAAAACGTTCATGTTATTCACATTTCTGAGAGAAAAGTAGGATCAGCTGATCAAAAATAAGACACAAACAGCAGTGATAAACATATTGAACTTGTTCATTTTGATTATGACTTGACGTTTTGTATGTGTCAAGTCATAACCAAAATGAACAAGTTCAATATGTTTATCACTGCTGTTTGTGTTTTATTTTTGATCAAACTACGATGGCCCAAGAACAAAAGTATTTAGGATCAGCTGAGCTCAATGACGTCACGTATAATCCAAGATGGCCACCTGCACGTGTGTATTTTTAACAAGGATTTCACAAAGTTAGAACGCAGCTAGTATTCAAAATTGAAATTTTGGCTGAAAACTTTCTTCTCATGACCTTTCTATTTGTCAAAAAAAGAAAAAAAAAAAAAAAGAAAAGGATTTTGGAGTTCTCTTCTCCTGTAAGCTACAGCTGGTCAATAATTATTAACTTGCAGCTATTAGTGAAAAATTAAATTAATTTACTATTATGGGAAGCAATTCTGGTATTTGGTCGGTGTGTTTTAATTACACAGTCACAGTACAGACCATTACCATGGAAATGGTCTGTTTACATATTATTTCCTCTCTCTCCCTGGAAATTCAAGTTTAAAAGCGAAACACAAAACGTTTTTGAAAAGCAGAATTTAATTTGTCATCCCAACAGTATGTAATAAATGAATACATTTATTAATAGCAAGCAGAATTTACTTTTGTACATTAAAAGTTGGCTGATGGAAGACAAAGGTTACAAACATTCACCAAGTGAAGAAGCGACCAGATTTGCTCAAAGATTAATGATGCCATATAATAAACGACTTACTAACCTCATTCACTACTGGAACCGTACTGGGGACTATTTGCCAATGCAGCTAAGGGCCAATATTCCCCAGTACAGCCATCACAACAAATTGCAATCAAGAACATTGAATAGCTGAAGTTAATTAATTACGTAACTTTCTCAGATAAGTACCATCCACTACAGGCCACATGACACAACATTTGGTCAATTGGGATACTAACAAACCCACACATGAGTTGTTATGTCTGTTTGATCAGATGCAGTGAGATGCTGTCTGATCTGCAAGATTTTAAGGTAGCCACGGCAACTGGGAAATTTACCAAGCGAACCGCACTACCACAGAATACCATTAAGTCTATCCAGCCCACTATGTCAGAGTATGATGCACTGAGTTTTACTTTTACAAGATCTTGTAAGATTCTTAATTAAGAAACAAAGTTACAAAATCGTAATAAGAAACTTGTTAAGAATCTTGGTAAGATCTAAATAAGATTTCCACCTGGGTAATAATAATAATTCAAGTATAAGGGCTGTCTCCAAAGTTACATGTAGGTCCATGTTTATCTCTGATTTTGGACAGGCTAAGAAATCAAGATGTAGTAAACACTGATTTCTACCTTGTAAAACACTGGATGTCCAGCCATGTCAAATATATTCACTTTAACCTCTGTCATCAATTGAAACCCTAGAAAAAAAATTCATCATACTGAAAATTAAAAAAAAAACAAATTGCCTCCCATTATAAACTTGACTTGATGCATATCTCTTTCTCTATAAGACGATTTGACAAACCAATAGAAACAATCTCAGGGCTATTGGTAACCTGAAAGTGTGAGCAACAACAACAACTTTTATTGACCCCTTATACTTGAAAAAAAATTAATGTACATGAAGTAAGAATTAAAGCTAAATGGGGTGTTGGCTTTCTAAAATAACTAGAAAGTTAACAAGGTTAGGAAACCAAACTACATAGAATAAATTACAACATAAGGGTCAGAATGATGCATACACACACACACATTGAACTATAGATAACTATAAAAAGGACAAACAAAATTTACAAGCCATGGGGAGAAGGACAGATAAACTTGGATGAAATCCTGAATATAATAAACGAAAAATCAAATTTAAGGCAGCAAATAAATCACAGAATAAACTGAGAAGAAACTCATTACCCTAGGGAAAACAGAAACCAGAGTGAAATTAATATTGGCACAGCAATTCATTTTTTATTTTTTTTTTTTTAATTTACTAAAAGGAGTTGACTTTATATCTTTCCCAAGAGAGTTCCATACATAAATTTGGTCCTTGAAAGCGAATATTAAATATTCCATAGTTTGTTCTAGCTCGAGGCAGGTAATAAGATTGATTTGCTGCACTTCGTGTATTGTAGTTATGAATATTAAGCACTGAATTGAAGAAGGTATCAAAATTCGAAGGCAATGAGTTATTATGAAATTTATGCATAAAAAGTGCAATATGAAATGTAACAAGATCAGAAAGCTTCATAATTTCTAATAATCTAAACAGTGGAGTTGAATGCTCATCAAACGTAGAAAAAGTCATAAATCGAACTGCTTGTTTCTGTAAAATATATAAAGGCTGAAGTAGAGTTGAGTATGTATTACCCCAGATAATTATACCATAGGTCAGAAATGGGTAGATTAAAGAATAATAGAGATTAGTAAGAATATCAATATTAACATAATGGCGAAGCTTAGACAAGATGCCTACACTTCTTAAGTTTTAATTTTCTTTACAGTACATGCGATTTGAGGTTTCCAAGATAAATTTGAATCAATTAAGATTCCTAGGTATTTAATACAAGATTCCTGTTGCAACTGCTTCCCATTTAGAGTTAGGTGGAAGTTGAATGTTAATTTCCTTTGAGGAGGATGAAAAATTACAAAACTAGTTTTTTCTATATTAAGAGAAAGTTTATTAGCACAAAGCCAGGAATTCACATTAGAGAGTTCATTGTTCATACTTGCCTGTAGAGAGGTGAGATTTTTATGTTTGCAGAATAAATTAGTGTCGTCAGCAAATAAATGAAAATCAAAAACTTTAGAACAATGGTGAAAGTCATTAATATAATATAACAAGAAAAGGATTGGTCCAAGGACTGACCCCTGAGGAACGCCACATGTAATATGAGCAAAAGGCATCACAGGCATCCCAAGCTCAGTGTGAGAGAAGGGCAACAAAAATATACATTGTAAGGATTTGTATGGGAATCCCAACCTGAGAACTGATAATTTTACAAAAAAATTCTCAATTTAAAAGTCTTACCTTATTGCCATTGTGGTTCACTTCATTCCTGTATGGTTTTTTTTCTTTTTTCCAGATTCGACGCGAATTGTGAGCCATTATCAGTTCCTTGGTTGTCAAAGGTTATCGTAAGATACACTGTACATTGTACCAAGGCTGAACACTGATTTTTCAGGACTCAACCAAATGGAGTCAAATATTCCTGGTTAAAAATCCCCACACCCTCAAATCCACCATATAATTCAAGGGCAGGAGGTTTTTCTTTCATTTCAATCTGCTACCCGCACAACCAAAGCCTTGCCAGTGACGTCAGGCAGCTGTTAGTGTCCCAAACAAGTCTATACAACAATGAAAAAGATCCTCTTCCACTATGAACACTACACGGCAACCGTTGAGTTCGGCTTGGTAACAACCCGTACGAAACGAGCCGATCTGTTTATAGTCTGCTACAGATCTGCTGGCACATCTGTAGCAGATCTGCAGACAATCTACAGATGATCTACAGATTATCTGCAGATCATCTGCAGAATGTCTGCAGAATGTCTGCAGAATATCTGCAGAATGTCTGCAGAGCGTCTGCAGTGATGATCTGCAACAAGTCTGCAAATTTGCAGATGCTCTGCAGACGAAATCAGCCTATCCGGTTTAAAAAAAGCCCACAAAATGCACCAATCAAACAACGTTTATTTAAAAGACAGAGAGAGGAAGTCGGTCTGTTATTTATCAAAAGTAAACGATTAATGCTGATAGATACGCAAAATAATATCACCAGCAGGAATTTAAAGTATTTTCTTAGCGTGACATTTTCAACGCATTCCAAATGAATTAAAAAAACCCTCGAGTAGCAACCACTGCTTTCAAGAATCTAAGCCTCGCGTAGACTGCGAGCAACGAGGGAACTTGCTAGCAGGCTAGGCTTTGCATGCTTTTTTTTTTTTTTTTTGGTTTGCTTGGCAGGTTATTTACAGAAACGAGATCGAGTAAACTAGATACTGCCCACAGTCTTTCAGAGTTCTCCAGAACCACTTGTAATTTTTGCGGTGTTTGGTGTGATTCGTTATCCTCGCCGCACCGCAACACTGATACACGGCGTCTGCAGGCAGAAATTACAAGTCCGAACAGCGATTTCATGTTTTTCGATTCTTCCAGATTCAGCTGTGGGTGGCTGTTCTGCTGGAGGCGCGAGTTCGACCGACGTCTTATTTCTTGGGAAGAGACGAACAGGGTGTTGGTGGCGTAGGAACATCTTCTTGCGGCACAGCAAAACGTTTGCGGCCTGGAAATAAATGATGGAAACATTTTTTTCTTATGGACGAACAGCAAGAAACTGGCAGAATTGTGCAACCACAGTGGAAATACTGTATTAGGAATCTGCTGTGTTTTTTTTTAATTCTTGCTGCTAGAAGTGCGATGTTCTGTATTGGCATTTTGTCCAGTCTCTGAGCATCAGACTCAGTGTACATTTACGGTATTGCTATAATTTATATATATTCCGATGGGAAAACCTCCATACATGCGATAAAATGAATGAGTAATTAGATTTTGCCGGAAACAGGATCAAGGATGACATAACCTCAGACTAAAGGGCATCAAGTTTCAAAGTGATGTTCGTTGCAAAGGTGGCGCGCTTTTCGGAAATAATAGTGAAATAAATAATGTAGCTAAGGAGAAGAACGGAAGGTAACTGGAATTCTTTACCAAAGAATTAAAAGAAAACTCCCTCGCGCACACAGTGCGAAGAGGATACGGGTAGGTAAATTAAAAGGCGAAATAAAATCTAACAAAACAGGAAGGAAAATCGTGATAAATAGCCTTTACCTTCTCCAGATTGTACTGGTCTTATGAAAACAACTTCACAGTTTTCTTGCTGCCTAAGAAGACAGAGAATATCATCCTCTTGATGCTCCGGTATCTCAACAGTTAACTACAATAAAAAAGCAAAAGCAAAAAGGTTTTCAGACAAGGCACAAAACGGTGAGGTAAAATGAATAACTTGACAAAAATATAATTCGGCTCAAGCATTCTTAGTCAATGATAGCCTGCGTAGCATGAGCGGTTTTGGTTGCTAAGTCATAAAGGCGGACGAGGGCAGAAAAACCGCCCGGCTCGACAAAACCGCCATGCTACGCAGGCTAAGTAAATGACCGTTGTACTCACCCTCACTCGTTTTGCTGCAGTAGATCCAAGCATTTTTTTTTACCCTTGTCTTCGTCTAAAATCATCTGCAAGTCGCTAGCTGTGATCCTTGGTCTACGATGTTAACGAGTCGAGGTCTCGAATAAACCGAGTACGAGTGACAGCTCCCCAGTCCAAGGTTCCTTATATAGGCAGAAAATGTGACGTTGACCCTCGGAACTCAGTCACTGTTTATACCACAAGCGTTTTTACCGCTATCACGCAACGTTTTTACTGACAAGTTGACTATGTCTATGTTTCCAAAGGGATAAGAAAGTAACGACTCAAACTTTCAAAGCCACAAAAACTTTTAAAAATGGAATGATTGCAGATTTTAATTATCTTATTTTGAGATGGATTACGCCACTAATCAAGTTGAGCATAGTTAATCCCCGGCACTAAAATTGAAGCATGTTGAACTTCAAAGATAAATTAAGGCCGTTTACACAACAGAAAAATTTGGTTCCGGACCGGTCAAAAAAGCGGTACGGACTCATACCTTTTGTAAAGGAACACTGGAGTTTCTGCAGGGCCATAGGCGCCTATGGCACTGTGAAAGCTCCAGTGTTTCTTTACAAAATTTATGGGTCCGTACCGCTTTTTTGACGAGTCCGGCCCCAAATTTTTCTGTCGTGTAAAAGGCCTTTTAGTGCTCATGGGCCCGTAGCTTATTGAATGTCCAGAAAAGTGATCAGATCTGAGGAGCGCCGGAGTGTTTTCGATTTCAGCGTCGGCATGACCTTCACGTCAATCACGACAACTGATAAGAAAAACATCTCATGATGTAGGCAAGAAAAATAATCACAGTACAGTAATTTAACCATCTTATTGCACTTTTTATGATTCATTCACGTGTTGACTTCAACTTTCATATCGTTGTTCTATCAACACTGATATGTCGATCGATCAAATGTTTTTCCCTGAGCGTTTGGAACTGAGAATTTAACACCAATGCACCCTGCAGTACTGCTCTTAAATTCTATTGAAAGAATGTGTCAGGTATGGGTGCCTAATTGCTATATAATAAGGATAAATTAAGGTCGAAAGAGTATTTATCCTTTCATTTAAGTGTTCAATCGACGTAACATTTGATTTACTAACACGTTGTATGTAAGTGGCCGACCATTTATAAGCCTCTTTATACTAACGCATTTTAAATTTTCGACTATCGTTTTATCTGTACAATCGAACTATTTTATTTATCTCAAACACACCAGTAATGACTGATCCAACTAAGGTTTACACCGAAGTCACGATACAATGATGATCTATCGATCCGGTTTTGGGCTTCAACGTGTTGCAGATCATCTGCAAACGCTGCAGATAATCTGCAGATCTGTTGTTAGTCTGTTTTTCGTCTGCAGTCTTAACATCGCGAAGTGTATTCAAGCTCAGCGTCTGCAGTAGACTGAAACAGACTCTGCAGACGATAAATTGTCTGCAGATGATCTGTTTTTGTCAAAACAGATCTGTTGCAGATCTGCTGCAGATCTGCTCGTTTCGTACGGGA
>NC_090896.1:40245883-40248383 GCF_036669925.1 Montipora capricornis
TCACATTAGGTCTCCCAGTAATTCTACAGGAACGTATATGGGCAACAGATCAGAATTTAGATTATGTATATTTCTTTAATTATTTATTTCCAAATTTAAAAACTGTACAGGTTCTAAAGAATGGGGCATACCGTATGTCCCAAACGAGGTTTAAACAACTAACCCAACCCCCTAAAATAACAAGAAACCCCTCCCCATTACAGAATAACTTTACAAATCTTATTACAAATTATGATATAGATTATACTTAAACTATATACAAAGGACTGACATTTTAGCACATACATGTGAAAAAAATATTTACAATTAAATATTTTTACAAACATCTTCGATTTTTTTTTCTATAATAACGGTACAATGACCTAAGCAAGTAATGAGAGAAATACATGGGAGTGAACCCCCGCCCCTCCGAAACCCGGTACGGATGCCCTCCCCACTGAGCTACTGAAGACTCTGTGGTGAGAAATTCCCAGTTGATGATCCATATTATCTTTCATGTGTTTCTTTCATTTCTCGCTTTGGTTGCATCTCTGATATGCCTTAATGTGCCTGCGTGATGCAGTTAATGGTTAAAACTACACTATTTGACTGCGTGATGCACCCGTAGTCTCTCTCTCTCTCTCTATATATATATATATATACCCACATTTCACCCTTGCTCACCACAAAGTGTCCGGTAGCTCCGTGGTTAGAGCATCCAAACTACAAGGGCACCCAACGACCAATTTGTTGTAAAATGTATTATTATACCCCAGTTAATGAAAATAAATACTATTAAGGCACTTTCAGGTGTTTTTCAGTGTTGCTGAGAAAACATTATCTGTTCCTTTTTCCCAGCAAGACACACATGAAATTTCCCAGCCATCTAGATAAAATTGGGTGGTTTCCCAGCCAGCTGATCAAATTTATTTCCCAGCCAGGAGTGCGCTTTCAAATCCCTCGATCCAAAACGACCGAACAAAAGCTTCAAAACCGGGACAAAACAGGTTTTTTTTCCGCAAGTGCAATCACCCTGACCTGCCGTCGTATGTTTTTGACTACTCTCTGGGAGAGGGAAGGGGTTCTTTTTTTTTTTTTTTTTAGTCGTCCTCAGTCTTCAGAGTTTCTACAGCCAGCTGAGGTTGAAATGCTAGAAAAAGTCAGTCATCCCCAGGAAAAACCTCTATCAATAACAAAATTTCCCAGTCAGCTCATCGAAACACCTGTATTTTTGCCAGCCAGCAAGATTCCTCTGGGGAACAGATAATGCGAGGAACAGATTCGTTGGTTGCCCCTGAAACTAGATCACGGAGGGTCGTGGGTTCAAATCCAATCAAGTATCTGGAGCTCGGAATTTCTCCGAGTTCCCAGTTGATGATGCATAATACCTTTCATTCTTTCATGAACTTTAGAATCGTAACCATAAATAATTAAAGTAAAGTATGCAAGAGAAACTTGACTTGAACAGTTTCTTCTGTTTCCAACAAACCCTGCCTTACAAGAGCGTTTGAGTTGCAGGTGTGATTTCTAACCAAATACTCCCCAATATCTGAGAACAGAGTCAATACACCATCAAAAGTTCGACTCCTATATATTGAGTTTCCAATTAGCAAAGTCCGTAGATTACATTACCGAGGATTTACCAATCCATGGTATCAATTTCCGTGTTCTCACCGGTACAATTGTATCCATCATCACCGAAGTATCCTGGTTTTAATTTACACGAGCAAGTATACGATTCTTTGGTATTGTTGCACGCTGCATCTTTACAGCAATTGTGCATTCGTGGAACGCATTTGTCGATATCTACGGTTGGAGTAGATAAATAATCATATAAAGGTACGCCATAAAGAGTCAGAAGAATAAAAAGCCAAGTAGATTTGAAGAAAGATTACAAATATATCAAAGCCGGAGTTTTGTAACCATGTCATCCTATAGTTACCATCACGTACTATATTTTCTTTTAGTTAGAAACAGAGGTAGTAGCAGTGGCAGCAATAGTTAGACAATATGAGGATAGAAAAGAAGAATTAACGGATACCTTGTTGACAATGGGCAAACTTCCATCCTGGAGGATAAACGCAGCGATATCCTTTGTCTGTATATCCAGATTGGCAAACAGATCCGTTGGCACAGTGATCTTCCTTATCGCAGGCACTTTTTAAACAAAGACGAAAACAACGCTGACTGACTAAAAGCATATAGCAGTTATTAAATTGCTAAAAATAAAGAGATATGGGACAGGGTTGACTCAAAGGTATAATGCGTATGGAGGCTCCAGGTAATGGGCTCCTCTTGTTATCCAAAACGTTATCGGTCATTGTAAGCGATGAAATCGTAATCTCTAACAAAAAGATCAACCTGGCAAGGTGTCCTCCTTTCTTCAGAAACGAATACCTTTTTGTGGGTAGTAACCAAGTTAATTCGTCCCATCACATTGCAAGTATCCAGATATGTTTACTTGCGCGGTGAAAGACACTGATTGTAAGTTAACATCGTCCGCTTTGGTACTCTATGTGCA
>NC_090896.1:40253383-40278383 GCF_036669925.1 Montipora capricornis
CCGCTCGGGCTCCTTCAGCGCGCGGAGATCCGCTAATACACAAGCAAATCGATAGAGAAATGTTTCTTCATTTACAAGCAGAAAACTTTAATTCGTGCACTATTAAGTTCTTTTATAATGAGTTCATTAAACGTTCTCGATTTGGATTAAACAAGAGAATGCACAGTACCGGCTTTAATTCCTCGTAGTCTGTAGCGTAGTCCGAAATGAGTAACTTACGAATACTGTAGCTAGACGCGCGTACGACTAACAGCAGCAAAGTCAAATAACAGTATATTTTCTATTTTCAATAAAAACTACTTAAAAGCTTTAAAGGAAGGCTAGTACATATAAGATCTAGAGAATTCGTTGCATCTGGATGAGTTTTTCAGAGCTGACTAAACGTTTTTCATAACTGACCGGAGTTTGAAAATATATTTACACTGTGCGTACAAGGGATCAACATCCCTATCAGTTGCTACATAAAGTGCTGTTCTGACAGTTGTCACTGGGTAACTCACTTAAATTTAAAATATAGTACTCAAGGTATGCAAAATTGACATTCCCAACGACCTAACGAAGAAAAATAGAGGTGAGCCACTGATCAGGGTTTTGAATAATCGGGCGGTAATCTCGCTGTTGCCGTATGCGCTATTTAATGAGTATGAGTCAACATTTGAGCGTATCTACTTTTAGAACGCCACGAGTTCTTCGGTTCTGCCTGCACTGTTTAGCATGGCCAATCAGAATAAAGGTATTGTCAAACGAAGAAAAAAATAGCACAAACAATTTATACAAATTAGGCAAATTGATGTAAATGTGAATCTCCTGCTGAAGGGTTAGTTCTAAAAGTAGAAAGATACACGCAAAGGTTGTCTTAAGGATATAGTGCATAGCGAGGGTCCTTTTCATGGACTCCTGTTTTTCACTGAATTTTATAATTGAGAAAACATTGGCAACAAAGTATGCGAAAAAAAAATGTTAGCCCCCCTCCCCCTCCCTGTATATCCCTATGCGCCGGCATTTGATACTGGGGATTTTCAAAATTTTTTTTGAGTCTTTTTTTTCCAGTCTTTGTTGATCAATATTTGTTGACTGTGACTCCTTGAAGTATTTTGTATCTGGTGATTTGCGAATTCTCCGTGAAAGCGGGTTGTTTTGTTAGCGATACATGCTGGCGGAAAAATTACCCAGTGAATCAAAATGATGCAATGCAAGCTGCATTTCTGTCATTTAATGTTGTTTACGGGCAGGGTGGACTTCTACAGCAGTGACCGTTACCAGAGAAATGTTACATGCCTAAAGAAAACATTCTTAACTGAGTTCAAATTTTTTTAGTGGTCTTGTTTCGTTCATTAAAAACCTTATATAACCTTCGAGGGCTTTTTAAGGTGACCGAAGACAGCTTTTATAATCACTTATACTTCCATTTCTACCATACGATAAAATGATATATGAAATGGATCATTCCAATGTTCCTCACGGGACCATTGGAATCCACAAATGACCAGCTCCCAACGTCAGTGACTTCATAGCTCAGTTGGTTAGAGCGTCGCACCGGTATCGCGAGGTAACGGGTTCAAACCCCTTTGAAGTCTTGAATTTTTCAGGGCTTCTTTACGCAATTGCAAAAATTACTTTCATAACTGCGAGGATCAAAGCTTCACTTGATTTCTATCATAGTTATGCAGTCTTTGCCTGGAAGCTCAATTTTGGTCACTGATAAGTGCTGCCACAAAAGTTTATATTTTTGAAAGTCAATGTACTCGGAGGGCTGTTACCATGGTAACGCATCCAGAATAAAACAAGACCTAAAGGATGCGTATTAATACGGTGGCTCATAAGTGCCATTAAAAAAAATGTGATGTTTTTTTATCATTTTAGCGACTTTTTTAGCAACGTTTTCAGCGGGCTCAAGTTGCACATTGACTGACGATTAATTAAGCTGAAATTCGTGCACGTGGTTGAAACAGGAAGAGCAGAGCCGATCATGATGATTTTCTTTATATTCAGCGTCATTTTTATTCAAAATTCTTCCATAGAAGCTGTCATGCCCGAGTACTTGCCGGTAAATCGAGCGGTTAGCCTTAACGATGCAATCGAGAATTATTTTACGCTTGGATTCACCGGCTCTGAAATTATTAGTTTCCTTCTTAATGTCCATGGAATTTGGCTCAGTTTCGGCAGCTAAGAAGAATTCTTAGACATCGAGCCTGTACAAGGCGAGTACAATCTACTGATATGAGTATCATTGTACGGGCTGTTACAGGAGAACTCAGAGGGAGTGGCAGTATCATCGGCTATAGATCAATGCATCAGAGATTAATAACTGATCATCAGTTGATTGTTACTAGAAACATCGTACGTCATGGGTAATTAAAATACTTGATCCAGAAGGAGTGGAAGATGAAGGACTAGAGATGCCAAATACCGTTAAGGAAGCCCAATATTTGTATAAAGCTTTATTCGGTTTGATAGATAACTTGTAACTTGTAGTTGAATTAATTTCAGAGATTCATGATAGAGAAAAAGCTAGAAGAAACTTTACGAGGTCCGATACTTTGAAAATAATGTACCTGCAAAGAAGCATCCAAATTGTCAGATTTCAGTACTCAGTCCTCTCTACAGCTACCGGAGTCGTGTAATAACTTGTATTTCATAGGATGATCATTTATTGATCACCGGAAATGAATTTTAGTTAATCGGCAACTCTTGTGTGAGCTTTGTCCTATGTCCAGTGATTTTCACGTGCAACCTCATGTGAGCTGAAATTACGATCTCTTCGTTGTTCGTTTAGGCAAATCACATGGCACACTGTAATGTTCAATAGCTTGCATTATCACGTGCTTCATCACTTTGTTTTATATAGGACTTGCGAAACCCTCATTAAGTGCCATGTTGTCAGGTATCAATCATTTTTCATATAGATATTTAACTTATCAATGACTTAAAGGCAGTATTATTGTATGCAAGTTACCTATAGTCATAATCGATTTCTGCGTCATCACATTGATGTCCCTTTCAGTTAAAAGTTTCAACTCGAGGCAATGATATGACATCTCTTTCGTTAATTCTTGCACCTGTTCTCCTCTCGTCACACTTTTGATCCCCATAGACTTGACACTTTGTACTCCTGGGATGTACATATAGGTTAGTTGGGGCTCTAGGAAGGCCCACTATCGGTCACAGTCGAACCTGAGGGGAGACCCAACTCCCTCCCCTAAAACGATCTGTGCACCTTCCATATTTACCCAGGAATTGTGAAAGTCGGCCCTGGGATGAGGAGGCCCAAAATACAGGAGTTCATGCGGCTGACCTTTCAAGTTTCAATCGAGCACTTCGTCTCCCACTTCCCCTTTTGAGCCACACCAAGTTGGTGTCTTGTTGATGCAAAGTATGATAATTTTGGGTCCCCAAACAGGAGGAAGTTGATTAATTCTACAATCAGGCGCAAACGTGTTGAGACATTTCCGCAAATGGGATGTTCTCGAACCGAGATCGGTACTTCCCCTGATAGAAAAAAGATGCTTTTTCGTCCATGGTCATCCCCACTCCCTAATCAAGTTTGAGTCGGGCTTTGTGGACGCTGTCACGAGGGTACAACATCAGGTAGGACAAATTAGACTTTGAACAAAGGAAAAAAGTTTGTTTTCGGTTAGTGTCTCAACTATTTTTGTCCTTGATTGCAGGTATGGATGTGTTAGAAATCTATATTACCATAATCACTAGTCACTATCTTCTTTGCTCCTGCTTCAACGAATTGAGGACAAGAGTTTTCGCAGCCCTGCGCCTGCGCTCTAATCCCTCCCGAAGTTAGCTCATAACAGGCACCCACGTTCAACAAATAATGACAAATGTCGATGACAATAAGAGTGACAAATACTAGTAATTAAAACGATTGTTTAATTTAATTTGTCTCAAATCATGACTTGTCAGTAGCATCTAAACTAATCTATACTCAATTATCTATAATGCATTTATTTTTAAACAAGAAAAGCAACTGTAACTTATTTGTCCGCATTACATGATATTAACCTGAAAAAAGCGGACAAGGGTAGTACCACTGTCGTCCGTGAACAAAAGTGACAAAATAAAGGAGGGAGCAAACCACCTTAACGACGAACAAAGCTACAGACGTCTCACAGAACCCATGATGAAAGGAACTCACAACAAGGTCCTGCACCTTATAACTGACCTACACCGTGAAAACCACATTGATGACATGACCAAAAAATGGCTCTCACAAACACCCAGCCCACCTAGAATACCACAGTTTCATACTCTAACTAAAATTCACCAACCAACCATAACAGCGAGACCAATCATCTCGGGCTGTGATGGACCTACAAAAATAATTTTATCTTTCGTTGACACATTGCTACAACCAATATCCAAATCACAGGAGTCATGCCTTTAAGGTACAACTGGTTTTATAAATTTCATTGAAAAAATAAAGGTGAACAAACGAACATTTCTTGTATCAAGGGATGTCGCAAGTCTCTACACAAACATACCACAGGAAGAGGGAATTGATATAGTGTGCACAGCATACGACAACTTCCACAAAAATAACCCTCCGATTCCCACAAAATACCGGCCGGAAATGTTTAGACTTATCCTTAAAGAAAATTCTTTCCAATTCAATGGAAGACATTACCTAAAAATGCGTGGGACTGCTATGGAAACCAAGACAGCAGTTTCTTTTGCTAATATTTTCATGGCTAAAATTGAAACAGAAATTCTACGCAAAGTTGTCTTAAAACCTACAGTTTGTAAACGCTACATTGATGATGTCTTTTCCCTGTGGGACATAAGTAAACCGAACATAGAGACCTTCATCGAACAAGCAAATTTACATCACCCTACGATTAAATTCACGGCAGAAATATCTGACACTGCAATTGTGTTTCTAGACACAATGGTATACAAAGGCACGAGATTCAAGGATCAATCAATCCTTGATGTAAACACACATTTAAACCAACGGAGACCTTCCAATATACACATTTCACCTCTTGTCACACACCAAGCGTGAAAAACGCATTCGTCAAAGGTGAGGCCTTACGAATCCTTAGAACAAACTCCTTAAAGGACACTTTCGAGGGTTGTCCAATACACCCAAACTGAGTCCGATGGACGAAGGCCATGAGCAACCAGACTCACCGGAAGTCAGTTCGCGAGAGACTTAGTAAATATACAGCAAAGTATAGTTGAGGAGGGGGTGGAAAATGTCGGCAAACGGACTCCATCGGATCCGATGGAGACGGGTTGCCGTGGCAAGAATCCGTCGGACTGCCGGGACTCAGTAATAATATTATATGAAAATTACTCTGCGGCGATCGTTCTATCTCGGTCACAGTTTCCATATAATCGCCGCCATACGATCGATACAATCATGTACTTTATTATTCAGGCGATTCAACCGAGTGCGAGTGTGACCGAGTGAAAAGAAAACGTTCTATTTATCAAATATCCTAATTTTACTTCCAAAGGTTGACGATGGCTCACTTATGTCCAGAAATGCACGGGATGACAAAAATGGCAGATTTGGCGAAAGAGCTCCACGATTGACAATCTTGGCAAAATTAGCGAATTTGGCGATATTTTGCCAATTTCGTCAAATTAGTTCATCCATTGGTATTGACACCACTTGGGTGAACCTTGGCGATTTTGGCGACTTTTGCGAATTTGACAAAATCGGCAATCATAGCGATATTTCAAAAGTGTAAGCGCTCGTTTTAGTGATTAGGCCTAAGCACTATCGTAAAATTTTTGCTTTCATTTTACGGTTCGAAGAAAGCAGTCGTTTACTGATTACGCCTAAGCGCTCCTTTCAGTGAATAGGCCTAATCACTCTCTGCTTTTTGCTTTACCTTGGTGGCGATTGTGGCAAAATTGTCATTTTCGCCATATTTGCCAAATTCGACAACATTTTCTCTTTTTTGCGACTACTATCAAAAATCAAATTCACAAGGAGGGGCTCAGTGCTTAAAGGAAAAAACAAAACACAAAAATATATTTTACCTTTAATTTTGTGACACAATACCAGCTATCAGTGTAAAACTTGAAAGAAGCTTTATTCACAAAATGGCATTTATAATTAATTCAAAATCAACCCCTACTTCAACGAATTTTTAAACAACCACCTATCGTTTCATACAAAAAAGGAAAATCCTTAAAAGATCTGTTGTGAGAGCAAACCTATAAAAGTTTCTATACATGTTTTCACACAGGAAGGGAATCAGTGTGCCCTGTCACGCCTTGCGTTTCTTATCCTCATATTCTATTGAGAAGTAACTTGAGCCCGCTAAATCGCTAAAAAAGTCGCTAAAAGTCGCTAAAATGATTAAAAAAACCATCACAATTTTTTAATGGCACTTATAAGCCACCGTTAATTCCTCATATATTCAAAATTCACTCAATAGTTTTTTTTTTTAAATGCTTATACTTAAAAAAATAGAAATAAAGTACGTTTATCTGCTGTCATCATCATGAACAACGGACGGATTTTAGTCATAATTCGCAGATAGACGTTTTTCAGTTTTCCCTAATTTTTGTCTGTTAAATTTATGATTTTTATTTATTTATCTGTTTTTTTTTTAATAGACGACTCATTTGTAGTCAGAACTTTTTTTATTACGAATTTCTTCAAAATCTAATGGCGGGTTTGCGTGAAATTTGGAATATTGGTCTCAATTCTCGACCTAATGGGCATGCGCATGGTTTTGCTGGCTTCCTCTGAAAGATTTTTACTTCTAAAACGTAATGTAAGCGAATTTACACCGCATTTCCAAGACCATCGCGAGAGGGAGAAATAAAGTTTTCGCCATACTCGTCATATTTGTTTTGTTTTCAAAAACTCTTCGCCGGCCTATAAATACCACTGACCGAGGAAATAGCTTGCTGTTTTTAGCCACCTTAAGCCGCGCATAACTTGCAAAACAAAAATGATAGAGAAGAACAGAAAAATAAAATAAAATAAAATAAACAATAATAACTTTAAAGGAAAGGGAGAACGAACAGGGTAGAAGGAGGAAGATAGAGCAAACGATACCGACCAAAGTTAAAACTTACCATTCGGATAGGCAGATGTGACTTGTAGCGAAGCGAAAGCTGAGGTGATGATAATGAACTGCAGTATAGGAGGAGTTCCCATGGCTCATCCCTCACAGGCCAGTCGCAAAGACTATTTGTACAGGGTGTCTCGAAGTCTTACTAACAGCCCGAGATGCAGATGTCAAAATTCTTGTATTGGACTAATCATCCGTAGCCACAAAAGAGTAGAGCTTGTCTTGGAGGCATCTTTTCATATATTAAAATTCAGTCCGAAACAAAAGACTTCATCTCGGGGCTCTGGGAAATCAATGTAAGGATTTGTAAGAGTTCATTACCCAGAGCCTCGAGATGATGTTGACTTTTGTTTATGAATGAATTTTAATATATCGAGAGTGGGCTATTACAGCATAGGGAATCCGGAAGGTTATAAAAATTAATGTTTTTAATATTAAAACAAACTCGCCTTTGAAAAGCTAATATTGTTGGGTCTTTTCAAGACCCGAGAAATATGTTGGGTAAAAGGCCTCAGAGACACGTCGCAAAAACATCGATCCCCTAATGCATAATGAATAAATCCTATTTTTGGATCCATTAATCGACGGAAATTAATATAAAGCGCAACTTGTTTTGGGGAATGTGGCGAAGGTCAGTCAAGTTCAATCTTTAATTGCAAATGAAATTGTCTCTACAGACACAAAAAGACAGCTGTTAATATTCAGCAATGTTATCATTCATCTTCAAGAAATTGATTTAAGCCCTTACAAGTCGGTGAAGGAAAACAGGAATTGAATACTAAAATACTAAATATTCCCAATAACAATAAAAAATCAGAGAGACGGAGTGCTTTGTCTTTTCAGAATCTACATTTCAAATACTTGTTCAATTTACCAGCAGTCCTTCCTATAGAAGGTGAAAGTCATTGTTGTGAATATTGTCAACTAACTTTTTTAAGTGCTAGGAGCTCAGTATTATTTTTTCAAACCAAGTTGACTCTATTGAAAGTTATAGACAGAATTTTTTTCCATGCAAGCCATCTTAATATTTTTGTCTGTGTTTTGACAATGGAAGGCGCAAGCTTTTATTCTTCTTTGTCATCGAATGTCTCACCCCATGCCGGAGGACATTTGGTATTCTATCACTCGAATAAACGAGGCTGAACGTATTAGTTGCAAGTAACCAACCTGAACCATGTATGCTTTCGTTAGTCTAGGAGACTGCTACATCAGTGGTAATATGAGAAAGAACGCCGTTCCCAAATTTTAAATTATGAATAATGAATGAACAATTTAGTGAAACTCTTTACAATAATTATTATTCATCATGGTTAGGTGCAATAATGATTTTCGTTTGTCTCACGACGTGGTAACTTATGTGGAGGTGTGGTATCGAGTCGATGTTTATCTAGTCCTCTTGTGAGAGTGCATATTTCATGCGCTCACATGGGCCCTGGGGCCGAAAGTCCACACGTGCGCATACATGACATAGTGTGTGGCGCGTTTATTCTGTTTTGAGTCTTGTTCGCTGTTTTGCTTTTCTTTGTACTTTTATATCGTGTCCTTAAGATGTCCAGCTGCCAGGGTGAGCTTATTTTACTGTTTATTAGCCACTAAAGTGTTTTGGTAAACTAGGCCTGGTATTTTCATTCGGATTCTTTGAGTCGCTTCCATATATATTAATTTCTGTAATTTTCCATTAGGTCTTACTGCGTAATAAAGTGGTAATTTAGAGCAAAAGAAACCTGTGTCACACTCTTTCCCTCGTTTCCCGGAAAATTTGAGTGATCCCAACAACTTATTAAGTAGATCAGCTGGCGACGTTTTGATACATTAATCATACTGCTAGTCTTCCTCAGGCGACGAAAAAAAGCCGACCAATCACAACGGAGCAGTATAATGCTTTGTAGTTTAACTCCAGTCGTCAACAAAATTATCAAATTATCTCCAGACTTAAGGGACGGCTATGGTGACAAAAATGGGGGTCGCTTTTGTCAGCATATTCACGGCCGAAATCGAAACCAACCTACTGAACCAAAGTAGGATAAAGCCTATAGCATGGAGACGTTACATCGATGACGTTTTCTCCCTTTGGGACACGCATATATATTCGCAAGCGAACACATATCATCCAACGATAAAATTCACAGCTGAGATCTCAGACACCGAAATCGGTTTTCTTGACGCAGTGGTTTACAAAGTAGTGAGATTCCAAACAGAATCGATCCATTACTTCAAAACCCACTATAACAGACCGAGACCTTCCAATACACCCACTATAAATCTTGTAACCCCTTAGGTGTTAAACGAGGTTTCATAAATAGTGAAGCTATATGCAGACTCTTACGTACAAACTCCTCAGAAACACATATCCAAGTGACCATCTCAAATTTTAAAACGCGAGTCGAAGCTCTCGGTTATCCTAAAAATCCAATAGATGCCACATTATCTGAAGTAATTTTTTTTTCTGGGAGGCAATCGGCACTGAGAAAAAAGACAAACAAGCAAGACTCACGAGAAAATAACACCCTTTGTCACAACATATCCAGAAGTAAAAACTTTAATAAAACAGATCTTTATTCAAGAACGGATAATCAGCCAATGCTGAAAAACATTTTCAAAACCTATCAAATCATAAAGAAGAGAAAAATGACTTAAAGTTATACTCCTTAGAGAAAAACTTTGTAGGCACATATTACAGCGTCACATGAAAAAGTCTGAGCAGGTCTGTTATGATCTTTTCTCAAAACATCACACAATTCAAACAAAGATTATCCAGATAACCTAGTGAAATGTCCTTATATCAAGTCAATTTTAGCAAACGAATGTCGGCTCTTAAAAATAAACATAAAAGAGCGAAAAAGATTTTGCTTTTTCAGAATATAGCCCATCGGTGTACAATCTCGAACAGATTTTAACCCAAAACTGGCATCTTATACAAAAACAGCCCTTGCTTAGAAAAATCTTAAAAATTCTCCTCTTTTGGCGTGTTAAAAAAGAGAGATATTTAGCCTGCCTAGCTGGAGGGATGGTTGGCACAGGAAGCAAATAACGCTTAGCAAAGCAACGCAGGGAATTGCGAGGGGCGCTGTAAATTTACATCGCCCCTCCCAATTCTCCGCGCGGCTTGCCCGTCCGTTATTTGCCTCTTACGCCAACGATACTATTTTAATCTTGACCAATAGGAGTCGTGTTTGACCTGATATCTACGCCTTGAACCTTACATGAGGTCAAGGGAAGTGACTCGTGATGACTGCCGTTTTATGACACCGGAAGTGTTTGCAGACAGAAGTCAGTTCTGTCGCTAGCCGGTCTTATCTGATACTAGAATTTACGGACTTGCAAAAACATATTTCTGTGATATATTACAACAATGATTTGTTAACAGCATAACTTGACCCTATTTCAGTCAATCGCTTAGTTCTTGATTAAGGATATCTGATACATTTGAAGGATGATCTTGGCTTGCTCATTTGACGGTTGCCGGTACAAATATTGCGTTTTTTGGTATTAACCACAAAACGCCATCTAATCAGCTTATGGTTTCCGTCAAAATGCCGTAGAGCAAGAGGACGAGACACAGAATAAACACGTCGATGAAAAGCTCTGCATCTGCGAACAGTTATTCCGATTGGGTCAACTCTTTGCAGGGGTTGCCTCAGTCTTTCTCTGGATCCTTTTATGTTACGAGATGCAAGGAAACCGGCCAGATTCTTTGATCCACAGCTAGGATGAAAGAACTTGATATCTCTAACCTGTAATTGTGGCCATCCAACTCCTCATCCGTCATGGTGGAGAATGGACTTGACGAGATGCCATATTCAGCAAGACGCTGCTCAATGGTTCTCGAGGATACGTGAAGTAACCTGGCAATCTGTGGAACTGCAAATCTTAAGTCTATGAGGAACTGTAACTGGTCTACGCTAATTTCATAAGAAGGACGTCCTGGCGTATTGCTATTGACTTGAGGAGTTCGTACTGAGGATGAGCTCAAGTTTTCTAAATACGTCTTGCAGCTGAAATGTCTCCATAAATATCCTCAGGCAACCGTACAACAGAATCCAAGACATTAAGAGGAACGATAACTTGGTCGATTTTCTCTAAAGCCTCCGAGGGGTCTGTTGATACGCTGCTGCTGTTTCGTAATTCTCTTTCAACAAGCTGGCGAAGAGCTGCCACAGAGTCGGCCATTTTGGATGTAAACACAGGTTCCCAATCTTCCTCGGTTAAGTCAACCGAAAGTTGTTCCCAGACCGCTGGATATTGGAGGCACCATTTACGAAAACAGCGGCACCATTTTCAAAATTAGAGCCAAAAATAGGGACGATATTTCTTTCAAGATTGATGCTCTAATTTGTATGAATTGAACATTGTAGATTGTGTCTATGCAAAAAAACGCTTGAAAAAACCTTGCATACGGAACCTGCGCCCGCAGTGCGCGCGGCAGTCAAAACCGTGCTATCCTTGCTATCCTGTCAATCATTTGCCTCTTCACCGGAAACAGTGCATTTCGGTTGTTCGTAAATGACATTGTTGTTGATCTACGCAAGGACGCGGTCAAAGTCTTTATTCGCGAAGTTAACTCAAATAAATATCGATACGGTTTTGCCGTCTTCTTGCACTTGATTCGAAAATACCAGCCTGAATTCGTCTTAGAATAGTTAGAAAAAGCACAAATAAAAGCCAAAGCACAACAGGTCACGTTCGAATTCTGCTCGCCGACAACCCAAGTTTGTTGACAAAAAAATTGCCACAAAATGTTTTAAATGGTTTTCTGGCCCTTTATTACTAATGGCGCTCACGTTTATTTTAAATGGAGTATCGGGAAAGAAAAATTGTCAAGCTGATATTTTTTTCTCGTGAACATACATTTTCAAGTAGCGAAAATTTGTATAAGCACTACAAAACGTTTACTAACCATTGCCCGAAGGAACACCTTTTAGAAGCTGCAAGGAAGCCGCTGATGAATTTTGCCCAAAAACCTCCGCCCCTAACACCGGAAAGCCAGACTTGGAAAGTTTTTCAGTGGAAGGCTCGCTAAGGAAGAGTTTCTAGAGCTTGCCCTCCCGCAGGTCGCCAGAAAGGTGCAAACAACCTGGTTCATGTCTGAAAAGAGCAAGATCTAGAAGGGGCAGTCAAAATTGTGTTTCTTTTATTGTGCGAAAATTTATTTTTCCCTCAATCCCAAATAAGAACCTGCTGTGTCTTGCAATTCAACAGTGAATTGCTATTAGGCCAATAAGAGAATCAACATCAAGTTCAACAAAGAGGCACTCCCAGGGGTTTGGTGAAGAAAAGAACATGGCTAATTTAAACTGGGGAACAGTGTAACATACATACATACATACATACATACATAATCTTTATTTAACGTGGATAGAAACACTTAGTTGAAGCTATTTTACAGGTTTTCCACAAAATAATATTAAAGAAAAAAAGAAATATATACATAAAAATGTAAGAATATGAATAAAAAAAAAGAAAAGAAAATTTCAAAATTTAGGTAACTAAAATTTAATGTTCCTCACTGGTTTTTTTAACAATATCAAAATATTTTAGGGAACAAGGGAAGAAAACCAATTTAAATTTTAGGGATAAAAAATCTGGGAACAGGTTTGAAAGTAATTTGGGGAACAAGGAAACACAAGCAAATATGTAAAGGGAACAAGGACTCCTCTCCCCAGGAGGGCCTCATCAAATGTTCTGCGTCTATCCAACAGCTCAAACAAGCTATTCCAACAATTTTTGAATGACCAACAAGAAAAGAACACTCTCTTAGAGAAATAGATTATTTACAATAACACTTAAGCATGCGAAACAATGATCAGATGCTTACGAGCACCCTCATGCCCATGTTTGTAAAAAAGCACCATGAAGTATTCCTTGTGGCTGGCTGGTTTAGGCATTGTTTCATCTTTCAACATTGGGCAAAACCAAATCAACTCCATTCTCAGAGGGAACTGGGGAAAGAAGCTAGAAGAAAAAACTGGCCTTGATCCAATTCTCCGAAGGTAATCTTTACAGAATAAGATCATAGAAGGAACACTTTTGAGTGCCAACCTTAAGCCTTTTAAAACAAGCGCAAATAATATTAATAGCTTTAAATTCACAAAATGTCAAACAGCATATTTTAGTCTCATATTCAATTAGATTTGGCTGCAATGTTCCTTAAAACTATGCAGAACTATTTACCATAAAATGTGGAACATTTCCTGCCTATCTAAATATGCCGCAAAAGGGCTCCGAAAAGCAAACAGTTAAGTTTTTAGATTAAGATACACAATACCTAAAAAATAAATTACTTGATGTGATCAAGACATTGAATGACCAAGCAATAAACAAATGGCAGCAATGTATGTTAGGTTCACAAAGTGGGAAAAAAAATATTCCTCAACTGATGTTTCAATATGCATTTAAATAAATTTTCTATCAACAATTCAAGGGACTAACTCTTCACTGGTATTGATTTACATTTCCATGATAAGTTTGAAAGTGAATCTGGCAACCACAGTGCCCTATGAAATGGGGCAAACTCTTTAAACTAACATTGTACAAGGGACACCATTATTGATGCCCTGCGAAGAACAAAGATTAAATTGAAAGAAGAGTTGGTCTGGAGTTTATCCACAATGGACAGTTAGTGGCTGCATTCACCAATGTAGAGAACAAACACATCAAGTTTCTTGTCAAGCAACCAGGTGTTCAAGGAGCTATTCAATTTCCAAAGAACTATGGTAGTGTGCAACAGTACCTGGGTGAATTCGGGTACCTGGCCTGAAACTGAAACTTGTGGAGCCAAACAACTTGTTGAGCTAAGTACTTAAACTGGGTAGATAATTATGTCTACAAATATGGTCTATTCAACCAACAGTTTCTCCTAATTTTGTGTACCATTCACTTAATGGTTCCTTAATAAAAAAATCGCAAATTCAATTAAGGATTCAAGTCCTTTGAAATCATCAAAGTTACTTTGTGCCACCAGGAACAAACGAAAAAGTACAAGCACTGAAGACAAACAGCTCACAAAAGATCACAAATGCAGGACTCCGTTTAAAACAGCGAAACGGGCCGGGGATCCTCGAGTCACTAAAAAGTGCTGCATGCTACGTAGATGTTTGCAGAACGATCGCAAGTTGTAATCACTGAAAGAAAACTCCAATCCAGATCTGATAGACGATGGTCGTGCAAGACTCACCAAGCAAATGGAACACCCGACAGGATTGTTTGTTGTCTGGCACAGCAGATGAACGAAAAATTGTTCCCCTCACTATTAAGTTCCAACCCAAGACCAATCTTGCCCAAATACAACAACAATTTGGGCAGCAGGCAAGCTCATCACAAGCCACCGAAGTTGGCATAAAGCAGCATAGCGCTTCACCTGAAGTTCGATCATGATGGACACAAACAAGAGCTGAAAAAACTTCATAAAGTCAGACGACCAAATGTGATTGATCAGTTATCGGACATCAAAGTGCTGAACAGTACAAACCAAGGGATTTCGTCGTAAAAATGTTCACTCAGCAACGTCTTCTTCTTCTACAGAATAAAGTTCAAAAGCGATCCTGGTTGTTAATCACATGCTAGACCAATCCATAAACTGGATAAAGTGGGTTGGCAAATTGATTGCCAGAACAATCAGTCATGTTCGAAGAAGCGACGGTCAAGAGAGTCACAACAGAAGGCTGAGCGAATGTCCACCGATCTAACCAATCAGAATGTAAACAATTGGCGTGACGTCTGATAGCACAAGGATAGCACAGTTTTTCCCTCTCGCTGAATTCTGATTGGTCAGTTTAAATTTCAGTAGCTCTCACCGTATGCAAGGAAGGCCTTGAATTAAAAAAATGGGTAGTTTTCTCAGTGTCGAAACAGCGGAGTTTTTATATTTCTGCAAAGGGGGGACCAGGGAAGACGATGAAAAATGAAGCTTGAGAAAAAAACCTAGAATTAGAAAAATGGCCAGTTTTCGAAAAGTGTCGAAAATGATAATTTTTCGCTACTTTGCAAAGGGGCGACCAGTGGAAAGTGTTGAAAAATGGCCGATGTACTACGCAAATAGGAAATACAAGTCGCCTAACACCCTACATGGATTAAAATTCTAGTTATTGTAGATGTTGTGAATAGAAATGGTCATTGTTTTAGTGTCGAAAATGCTGATTTAACGCGACTCAGCAAATGGGGAACCAGGCAAAACGATAAAATATGGCTGATGTTTCAGGCAAACTTCCAGAGGCTAAAAATACAGAAAATACAAGGCTTCTAAAGCCTTAGTTTGAATGGATCATTTGTGCAAAACATCACTTTTAAAAAGGCCTAGAATTAGATAAATGGCCTGACTGTGTTTTCTAATGGTGTCAAAAATGTGGAAATGCGGCCGTTTCGATTCTGGGACAACTACCCTAAAAGGCCTTTTAGTCAGCCGCGTCTCAAATTTGCTTTATTTTGAGGATGGAAAAAATGTCCGTTGGTTTTTGGAGAACTTGCCCTCATAACAAACTTTGGGTTCAGTGAATTTTGGTTAGACAATAGCACGGCTTAACACTCCTTTTATGGCCATTTCTTTTGTTTTCATCTTAGAGGCTCTTTTGCTACTAAAACAAAAGATTTTCAGATTTGATTCGTAGCTAATTGCCGAACGCGGAATTTAAAATCTTCGTTGGATGTCGGATGAGATAAAATCTACGCAACTAAGGGTACGGTTGGGAATTTGCCGTAGTGAAGCCTGGGGACGGAGGGGAAGATTTGTTTCCCAAGACAGAATTTACAGGCGGACGGAAGGGGGGTTTATTACTTTTACACAACTGAAGTCAAATACCATTCTGAAAAGCACAAAACAATAACCAAGAGTATCAGTAAGTGACAAAAAAGAAGCAGTGAAATGAAGCAAAATATTAAAGTTCGTTTTTCGTGTTGATTGATTGTAAGTTGCTCAATGTGAAATTTCGTACCACTTTCTTTAGATCTCTTTACGCGTAGACGTCTAGACATGAAAACTGTGCACAGACCAACAATGTTACATTTAATCACGGACTTAAAGGGGATGACTCTTAACTACCAAACGTTTGCTAGGGACTCCTTCAAATAGTCATTTCTCGAGTCCCTTTAACTCTACAGTTACCTTTTTTTTCCAGGTGTGTCCTATTTAACATTTCTTTGTTTGGTTTGACTCTCAACCATATTTGGTAAATCACGTGACCAAAACAGCAAATGCCTAAAAACTCAGCGAGTTAACTATATTTTTTCCAAAAAAATTAATTCAATATTTCGAGAACAGTCTAACACAAAATTTGTTGGATGGATTTTTAAAAAAGTAATTTCTCCAAAAAAATTATAACGTCATGAGGTCCTCCTTTAAATACCGGTTCCATTTTTTGTCCAAATAAAAAATTCCATGCTAAAGTTTACAACAAATGATACTAGTAGGTTTCCATCCGGTGAAAAAACCGGTTCTTCCTTTGGTTCCTTGAGAATTTTTACATGTTTTTACTGAAACGCACGGCAGACGACTTGGACTAGTTGTGCATGCGCATTCTGATTGAAGTGATGTCAGATTTCCATTGAAAAAGTTACTGCATAGAACCATCCATGCAAACTTTTTGACAAAAAAAGAAGCTTTCCTAGCAACCATTGTCTTTCTGTAGTTAAGCGCCTTCCCTCCCTTAACCAACGAGTGCGATTCTGGCTTAGAGTGACATTACGACGTGCTGATACTAAAGCAGCGTTTCAAAAAACTCAAGGGCGATTCTAATGGCGCTGTGAGCGATTCTCTTCAAAATGGATCAGGAAAATAAAGAAACGTTGTGAAGAGGACGCGCGAATTGCGACAGGAAAGGTTTCAACCCCTAGTTATAGCTGTTATGTTCTCTCTTAAACCTACCATCCAGGACAAACATCTCTGAGGTTTTTCTCAAGTTTCGTCCTTTTGAACAATAACTACAGCTGAGATCCCTTCTTCCCCAAAGAAAATTGTCCACATTTGTAGCTACCGGAAAATTTGCATGGATCTCACGTGCAGGAATGCATACTAATGAGTAATCCTTCTGGTCCACTCGTAAGTCCCTTGGTACGACTTTCTGCTTTGGTTGGAAAGTGATACAGCGCACGAACCTTTCCTTTAAGACGCGCTATAGCCCAGAGATAAAGTTCAATAAGGGGAGAGCTATTTTCTCTACCACTAAACATGCGATGTGGCATGTGACCACCTGGAAAAAGGGGTTCGAGTCCAGAAACCTCAGGCTAGACAACATTTAATTTTTCTTTAATCAAACTGATTTCGATTTGCAAGCGTGCCAACATAGTGCTTGATTTTCTTAGCTAGTAGCATACAAATATTGTCCTTGTACAACGTTGAGACATGCATTTCCAGAGACCTACCAAAAATCCATGAAAAATATGTCGATGTTGACGAGTTACAACGGTTGAAATCTAATCTCGTCAATTCGAAAATCTAAAAAAAAAACGCTGTTGACCGTTGTGGACCGTTGAGAAATCTCCACCGAAACTAAAATTCATTATTTCATTTTAGAAAAGGAGTGCTTTGCTTTTACGTAAAGTGCTGTGTCATGGCGGTGCATTTTATTTGAACTGCTTGGCTGGACAGTTTTCAAAACCTCCAATTGCAATCCAGTTTAACACTCTTTTATTTTGCCCGCCCTGCCTCATCTTGTATTTGTTATTTCTTTTTAAAAACCCTCCATCGTCCTTTCAGTGCTCATTTTGGCTGGTCTTTCATATACCGGACACAAAATAGTTAATGTCTCTGAAACAAAAGAACAAACCGAACATAACAATACCTAATTAGCAAGGCTTAACGGGTACCAAGATTAGTTTTCTCATCATCCGATATTTGGGTTGTGGTTTGTTGTCCCTGTGGTGGGTTCTGTGGAAGGCTTTGGGCTTGTTTGGGTAGGTGGGCGTGATGATGTGCTTGTCTTGATTGGGGTGCTTGGCGTACTTGAAATGTCATGACCATGCGTGGATGAATCTCCTGAGTACCATAAAGTGAAAAGGTTAAACAAATAAAGTGAAAAAGCATACGCAAATGGCCAATAACAATCAAGCAATGACGAACGAATGTACTCATTAAAAAAAGAGCGAAGGTCAGTTGTATTTTCCATGATATCTTTGTTTAGTTTGAATTTATGTACTTGTAACGAACATTTAATCTAAAAAGAATCATTGCATTGATAGTAATACATACGGATCATCTTGTACAATTTTAGTGTATATGGATGATAATGATTGATTGATTGATTGATTGATTGATTGATTCACTTATATTTGAATACGGTAATTTCATAAGTTACATAACTTCTTTACATGAAAGCCGTACAGAAACAAAAGTAAATACTGTACAATTACACAAATACAGGCTCTTCCACTATTTAAGAATTGAAAGATTTCGAAAATCAGCTAAAAATAAAGAAAATAAAGCTAAGTAAGAAACCCCATAATCCGATCAAGCAACCATCTATTTGTCATCGATGCGATGTGGCTTTCCTGTACAGTTCTGTGCTCAGTTACCAGGCCTTAGAATAGAATCGAGGCTGGAGTTGACCATGTTTTGATACTTCTTAATATGTAAATAAAAATCCGTTAGTATTTACATTAATATAATTCACAGAAGAAAAGGAATAAGGTTTGTATCAGAGCAAGGTTAAATTCAGCCTCGCTTTCATTCATAGGCCTGGTAAATGAGCACAGAACTGTACAGGAATTCCACATCGCTTCGATGACAAATAGATGGTTGCTTGATCGGATTATGGGGTTCCTTACTTAGCTTTATTTTCTTTATTTTTAGCTGATTTTCGAAATCTTTCAATTCTTGAATAGTGGATAAGCCTGTATTTGCATTCCTTCTCTCTAGAATTTTAGATGAAACCACAAACGCAAGCGAGTGTTTCACGTATCTTTGGGGATATTCTTGTTTTTTACATGACGTCACAGCCGCCATGTTGAAGCCCAAAAACAATGAAACAGCGGCCATGTTGGAGTCCAGATCCAATCCTCCGGGAATTGAACTCTACTCTTATGCAAAGTTTTTCTTTTGTAATCGTTGAAAAACATCGCTGTTAAACATGAATGAAATCCAAGAATTGAAGAGGCTTTCAGTAATTGCTAGAAAATGAGGTATTTGGGTCTTCTTACAGGACTTTCTCTAATAAGGCGTTAGCAACTGCTGTTGTTGCTTTGCATTTCACAGCTTTAAACATCTGTGATGGCTTCTTCATGTTTCGCGGACATGTTTTCTCAGAGGTTTTCCTTTCCTTTAAGACTTCAGCTTTTTCCATGTTAGTATTTTAGTCTTCAGCTCAAAAACTGGGCCCTTTAGCCTTGTTTCCTCTGGCGAGTGTGTCAGCGAGATCGGATAAGCTGGTCGATCTCATGGAGCGGAATTTGTCAATTCCGACAGTTTTTTGGATCTCTGTTACTGTTACTATTACTCTTACTCCTGGAGGTGCAGGGATGGTGCAGTGGTGAGAGCACTTGCCTTCCACCAAGTGGTCCGGGTTCGATTCCTAGACTCGGCGTCATAAGTGGGTTAAAATTTTTGGTTCTCTACTCTACAACGAGAGGTTTTTCTCCGGGTATTCCGGCTTCACCCTCTCCTTAGAAACCAACAGTTGATTGATTTGCGTTGATTTTTTAAATTTTAACTTACAGTGTCCTCAATCAGTGCTCCGGTAGCCTGCGTAAGTGGCGATTCTCTTTGGAGCGCGAGAAATTTCCAGCGACGTTAGCGGGATAAGCTGGTCCTTCTCATGGAGCGCAATTTATCAATTCCGACAGTTTTTTGGATCTCTGTTACTGTTACTGTTACTCTTACTATTGGAGGTGAAGGGATGGCCCGAGTTCGATCCTCAGATCCGGCGTCATATGTGGGTTGAGTTTGTTGGTTCTCTACTCAGCACCGAGAGGTTTTCTCCGGGTACTCCGCTTTTCCCTCTCCTCAAAAAACAACATTTGACTTGATTTGCTTTCATTGTTAATTTTAGTTTGCAGTGTCCCCAATTAGTGCTCCAGCGCTAGAACGACTAGGCACATAAATAAAGTTCCTTTCCTTTCCTTTCCTTTCGTTCCCTTTCCTTTAAACTTTCATCGATTGTTCCCTACCGTATGTTGACTCCAAATGTGCAATTAAAAAATTAGGTCACCCGAGCTTGTTTGCGAGATATAACATCTATCAAGGACAAGTTTGTTCCATCGGTTCAGGCTACGTTTTGCAGGAACAGGAAGCACAGCTTTGACGTAATTCTTGAAATAACAAAACAGGTAAATTGTATTGCTCAAAAGGAGTAATTTAATGTTTGTTTCATGGAACAGGCACACGTCTTGAAAAGGCACTGACTACAAATATTCCTCGGGTGCGTGATCTCGAGGAGACAGTTTTGTGTCCACGAGTGATTGCTACGAATACTATTTTTCCTGTAACTTTTTTTTCTGACGCGAATTTTTAAACATTTTTTCACAGCACAAAGAGGAGGAGTAAGAGAATAAACTTATGCCAAAAAAAAAAAAAAAAAAAAGACAGGGCGCCAAAAGCGTTTAAGAGAAAAAAGAAAGCAAACCAAGCACGACCACTTGACACCACGTCTCCCCGATAGCACGAATTCACTTTCACTGTCGGACTGAAATGTTCTTTAGCATCATTACGGCTATCACTCGACTTTTTGTTTTGCGTGAGTCGAAAAAGTTTCTTGTTTTGCTCTTTACTGCTGTGCTCTGAAAACGGCCATTCTTCTTTATAGCGAGCTTTCCCGCAAGAAAGGTCGCCATTTTGAAATGTTTTTGTCCACGTTCTTATGGTTAAATTTAAACATTGTTTTGTATAGAAATATCCGTTGAGACTTGTGAGACAAAGAAAACAGAACTGAGCCGTGAAATTTGTCCATAAAGCCTCTTAGCCATGCCTGAATAGGAACGTAGCCTACGCTGTGTTATGCGCAGAACAGAATACGCAGTGCAATACTAGGGAATCACCTTAAATCAAAAAGCAAGGTACATTTCAAACGCGGCCCAAGCTAAGCAAAGGAAACGTCAACGCGAACTAGAAGTTCACTTTGAAATATAACGTAATGCCATCGCAATCAATTCCCATCACAAGCCACGTTGTACAATGTAGGCGAAGAACTGAATTGCCTGATTGGGGAGAACGACGTTGAATTAACAAAGACGGAGAAAAGGAATGGAAAGGAAAGGAACTTTATTTAAGTTTCTAGTCGTTCTAGCGCTAGAGCACTAAACTGAATCCAATTAATAATCAGCGTAAATCAAGTCAAATGATGGTTTTTGAGGAGAGGGAAAATCCGGACTACTCGGAGAAAAACCTCTCGGTGAAGAGAAGAGAACCAACAAACTCAACCCACATATGACGCCGAGTCTGGAATTGAACGCGGGCCACATTGGTGGAAGGCGAGTGCTCTCACCACTGCGCCATCCCTGCACCCCTAGGAGTGAAAGATTCAATGTCCTCTGCTCGCGTTCTGTACCAAAACTTAAATTGGTAAATTAAACTGTCTTTTCGCATTTATCAGGAGGTGAATTCTTTTTAACGTAAGAAACACATGCAGAATGTTCAGAGCTATTTTTCTTGACCACTACTGTTAGGTGGCCTTTCCAGTTGACTTCGTCTTTGCTTAGATTCTATAGCGGTCTAGTTAAAAGAGTTTAAACTAAGCTGACCTGATATGCTTGCTTCGGTAAGACGTATTGTTTCACTGTCATCTCCTCTCTGTGGGGTGTTGAATTGCGCTTTTATCTTCTGTATTTGCTCCTGGGTCAATGGATAGTTGCATTGTATACCCGCAGTTGCGTTATTCTTCCTTTGAAATTGTTGCTTTTAATTTTAAGTGGGGATTGTGTCCCCAGTTCAAAATCTTTCCCAATGGTTTTCGTGTCAGTCGCGTGTCCATCAACCCAGAACTTGGCTTCGCCAGACGAAAGATTATACGTCGTTCCAAGAAATTTCCAGCAGTTTACAGCGTGAGTGTCATACTCATAACTCAGCTTGGTCGTATTTTCTTCACCATATCTTGATCTGATTCGCACCTGGAGCATTTTAGATCGACGATCATCATATATTTCCAGCCCATTCGATGGTCCATTCCTGTAGACTATATGATAACCGCCCGGTTGATTGCCGATATCTTTAGAGTGGTACAACCAATACAGAATTGTCACTGAAAAGCGCATGTCTAAATAACCGCCCTGGTTGTTAGAAAATGTGATTTCACTGCCGCGAGGTTGAAATTCGTAAGAGCCTCCTTTTCTACCGTCAGGGCCATTTGCAAGGGTCACCTTTCTTGAAAATCCTGGGGAAACACGGTTGTTGATTTCCGAGGTATTGAACGTAGCGTTGAGTGGGAACCAGGCCATTCGAACTTGAACTGGATAGACACATTTACAAAAAAGTGACATTTAGTAAAGAAAAAATCAAAATGATTGTTGTTCATTTGGTGTCCATCCTAATGCCTGACGAGGATATCCTAAAGCTGTATTAGAGAAACCAACAACGACAACAATACCATGGCATGATTGGATTGATTACATCTCTTAAAGTGCCCCTGTGACCAAAACATCAATTCATATTTTTCTTTGGATTTCAAAACTATGTTAACAAAACACTAAGTGACCCACGTTTTAAGCCTTGATTTCAAAAAGACAGCTCTTTATTTTAACTGTAATTTTCCTATTTAATGGTCCGCCATTACTAACATTATGTTCTTGAGAGAGCTGGATCGAGGAGAAAATGACGTCAAAGGCTCACTAGTTTAAGAATGCAATACGTGTGTACGCCGCAGAATTAAAATGCAGCACGGGGGTTTTGGGCTTTCAGACTTTTAAACTCACGCTTTGCATATATAATAAGCTGCGTTCACACGCTGAAATTTTAAGCTAGTGAGCCTCTGACGTCACTTTTCCCTGGATCCAACCGTCTGAGGTCCAATCGGTCAGTTTTGAACGTGAGTAATGGCGGACCGTGAAATGCAAAACTTACACTCAAAGTAAACGGCCTTTGGATAAAAATCAAAGCTCAAAATTTTGCCAGTCAGGTGTTAAGCAAACACACTTTCAAAATCTGAAGGAAAAAAGGAAGTGGTTTTTTTGATCACAGGGGCACTTTAAGCAGTAGGCGCGCTATTTATTGGCCAATTAAGTTAACGGTACTCTGAAGACCGGTCGGCCGTTTTCACACTCGAGGACGAACAAATCGTCTGTAGATCGGACAATTCGTCCTACGGTTTGGTCGACTACTGTTAACTGAATTCAGGTACACCAATTTTGTTAGTGTTGTCCACCGCAAATTCATAAGACGGAAAATGGAGCGACAAGCTGGATACGTTTGCGCACATGAAACCTGTTACTACTGTAGGTATAGCATGGCTACCTAACCTCGAGCCAACCCTCTTTCATCCCCCCCACATTAAAACTACCTATAAGCCATCGCTTCCATCGCTATTTCTATTTTCCATGTCAAGGCACAACCCTAACTAATTAATTACATCTTTAAAATACATAGAAATAAAAGATCAAAACAAGAAAAGAACTTCTCCATCTTAGGTTCATTGTGTAGAGTCTGGGAAACCTAAATATTTCATAGAACTAACCGAGTAGGTAACTCAAGTAGTGACAAAGTAGCTGTTTTGGATAAAAGGCAGTTTTACAGAAAATATAGTCACAAAACTTCAGGAATTTATAACACTATTACAACAGTCAAACTACATTTTCCCATGTAGACCGGCATCTAGACCGGTAATGTTTTGCGGTGAAAAGATGCAAACTAAAATGCAAAAATATTGAGTATTTTCTTCTACCAATAGTTATTTATGAAAGTGCCAAACAGCATGATGACAAAAAAGAGGATGACGAGCAAACTTTGACAGTATTAAGTTCAGCTCATCGCCACCTATCGCCGTTCGCAAGCAAAATGTCAGTTAGTACAAACCAGTTACATTAAACGAGTTAAATTGTTTTTGTTTGCCGTATAATAAACATCTTATTCAGGGGTTTCAATAGAAGCCGGTTACCGGCGGTATACCGCCGCCTGCTTTGCCTCACACCGCCGGCTACTTTGCCTTGAGTTTCACTAAAAATGCTATTATAAACTTGTCAAACTGCCGCCTTCAATGGGCTATCATGGACGGCTATTTCAGAAGTTATTGAAACCCCTGTCTTATTAACCGAGCTTAGTCAGTCTGTATGGGAGAATCTTGACCTCGGTCGTGTGTACAGACCTGCATTCGGTCTGCAGTCACGACCTCGGTCAAGATTCTCCCATACAGACCTCCTGCTCGGTTAATAAGAGCTAAGTAGAAACCGATTTAACAAACAGATTATCATTCTATGATTGACGTGTATAATAGGAATAAATAAAAGAAACTAGATTCAAATAATCAACAAAACAAAACAAGAATAATCAAAATAACACAAACAGCGGTGATAAAAAATGCGTTGGAATACAATGTTTATCACCGCTGTTTGTGTTATTTTCTTTATCAAGAATAATCAAGCTTTATTTAATACTGGTACCACAGATAAATAAAACAGAGGAATTATCTCAGATAATTTTAACAGTCTGAGAAACTCAAGAGTCTGATCTAGAGTCAGACAAAGGTCAATATTCCGACAACTCGTTAGCCCCCGTGGTTTTTATCTTACGTCAGCTTGTTGGTTTGGAAGGAGAAATCGTCTTAGATAAAACGTCTTTCTAAACGGACAGATTTCAGGCGACTAAGTCGTGTACAATTTGTTCGTCCCACTGTTCATATCAGACGATTTATCCGTTTTAGGCGCTTTGCCCGACCTGAAGATTTGTTCGTCTTCCAGTGTGAAACCGGTCATTGATGTTACTGCAACAAGATATGTTTATTCCGTTGCAACTCTGCTAAAAAAAAAGGATCTTCACATCAGTTTATGGGTCCTTTCATGTACCATTTTTTATATCCTCTATGTTATCAGTCGAACTATCAATG
>NC_090896.1:40283383-40355883 GCF_036669925.1 Montipora capricornis
TGAATATTCTTCAAATTATTTAGCTATATTATCTCATTGTTTTAGTGTATACTACAAGGAGATGGCTAGTGGTGAATATTTACCGAGCCGAAAAGTGGCGAGGTAAACGAGTACACATCAATTTATTGGTCCTTTTATATACCCTTTTCCCATCAATGTCATCGGTCGAAAGCACTAGCTGTAAACGCCAACGCAGTACAATTGGGATGAATATTTGGTTTTTGTGTCTGTTTCAATAAATTGGAACTATTTTGCTTTCAGCGGAATTTCGATTTTGATCTACAGGCTGATGCAAAAAGAAAACAAATATGTATGATGAGCTTGCTGGTAAGAGCTTTCAAAGCTCTCAGCATGACGTAAAAATTTACGTCATCGACGATGAGTGAAAACAGGATAGGCCTGGAATAGGAATCTTTGTCAAAGTAACTTGAGAAAAGCTTGAATGCAGAACATTTTGGAATGGTAAACTTTAGTTGCTAACGACAGGTTTTACTGAAAAAAATTGAGGATTTGAAAAAAAATACACACTAATATATTAATTTCAAATTTCGCCTGGAAAATTTTAGTGCAGGTCGGATACTGAAGTTTCGTCAGGAAAATCCTTTGGTTAGGTTTGGTTAGTTTACCCTTCTCAATTGTTTCTACATTCAAGGTTTCTCAAGTCATTTTAACGCAGATTTCCATAGAAACACTTTTATACTGGACGCCTTTGCCTACCCTTCAAGATGGCTTCCAAAACCGTTATGAGTCCTACTTTATGTGCGTATTACATTCTATTTTCTAGATGAAGCAATCTGTTTACAGCTTAGGATGCAAAGTTAGCTTTAAAGTATCATTCTACGTCTTCCAGGAGGGCTTAATTATTACTGCACTCCACTGACGCCAGCGTGCTTTGCAATGGAAATAGCGTTTCGTCCTAACCTTAAATAATTAAAGTAACATATGCAAGAGAAATCTGACCTGAGCAGTTTCGTCCGTCTCCAACATACCCTGCCTTACAAGAGCAATTATATGAACCATTGGTGTTTATGCACTCAGCGTCAGAAGTGCAGGTGTGATTTCCAACCAAACACTCATCAATATCTGAGAACAAAGTCAGTAAATACACCATCAATAGTTCTGCAACAACCTATACACTAAGTTTTCAATTAGCACATTCCCTTAGATGGCATTATCGAAGAGAAACTAATCCATGATAAAAATTTGGGTTTTCTTCCTGGTACAATTGTATCCATCACCAATTGAAAGTATCCTGGTTTACACGAGAAAGTATGCGATCCTTTGATGTTGTTACACACTGCATCTTTACAGCAATTGTGAATTTGTGTGACACATTCGTCAATTTCTTCGAAAAGGGTATATAAATGACCTTATTATATGAAACAGCGGAAAGCGTTGAGGGCGCGCACTAATTGGTTACTAATCCTCTTAATACGATCCCCCGAGGAACTCGCGTCGCGCGGGAATTGCGCCCGAAAATAACGCCATCGTTGCAGGAATAAACGAGTTAAAGTTATCTTTTTGTGCCATATTATCTCACTTGTTTAGTGTATACTAACACAAATATTAACCGAACTGGAGGAGGCTACTGGCGGATATTTACCGAGCCGCGAATCGTTTCGGTTAATAGATTTACACATCAGTTAATTAGTCCTTTTATGTACCATTTTGATAACTTCTAAGTCATCGGTCAAAAGGTCTAGCTATCGTCCCCAACGCAGTACAAATGGGATGGATATTTGGCTTTTTGGCGTGTTTCAATAAATTTCAAACATTTTGCTTAGATGTTTGTTATCCGGTTCTGATCTACCAGGTGATGGAAAAATTTACCAATTATGTATGATTAATATGTACGCTGGTAAGAGGCCTCTAGCCTCTTATCATTGCGTAAAACTTACATCCTCGAAGATGGGAGAAAGTTTTGGTAAGTCATAGTAGGATTTTATCTGCCTCTCCCATTTTATTTTCTAGATGAACCACCATTTTTCAGCTCAGAATGCAGACGTGAGCTTGAAGTATTATTCTGCCTTCCAGCAAGGCTTAGTTACGCATTACGCGAACCCTCGGACGTCCTCGCTCTGCAATGAAGGTATTTGTTTGCCGTAACCCTAAAAGACAAAAGTAATATATGCAAGAGAATCCTGACCTGAGCAGTCTTGTCCATCTCCAGCAAACCCTGCTTTGCAAAAGCAATTATATGACCCATTGGTGTTGATGCACTTAGCGTCAGAGCTGCAGGTGTGATTTCCAGCCAAACACTCCTCAATATCTGAGAAGAAAGTTAGTAAGTACACCATTATAAGTTCTACACCAACCTATACACTGAGTTTTTGATTAGCAATAAAACGTAGATTGCATTATCGAAGATATAACAATCCATAATATAACTTTCCATTTTCTCACGGGTACAATTGTATCCATCACCAAAGTATCCTAATTTACACGAGCAAGTATACGATCCTTTGGTGTTGTTACACTTAAGAAATGGTAAGCGTGCAGCGTGCAACTATCGAGTTATGGACGCACGCGGGAGGTTGCTAAGCACAAGAGAAGGGTAAGAGTCGCACGAGGCGATAGCCGAGTGCGACTTTAGCTTCTTGAGTGCTTAGCAAACCTCCCAAGTGCGTCCATAACTCGATAGTTGCACGCTTCACGCTTACCATTTCTTTTATAACATAATCGTGAACACCACTCCTGCGTGTTTCGCTTGTATTTGCATAAATCAAGTTTGGTCAACTTAACCAACAACGATGTCAACACAACTTTGCTTTTTAAAGACAACTTTGAATTAACAAGACAAAATGATGAACAAACAGTTTTCCCAGTCAAAAATTTTATTGGAATCAACAATAATTTGCTGTTAGGAGAGAAAACATTTCGATTTTCTTGCGAGCGTCGACAAAAACACGCTGTCTTTGCACATGCTTCGCTTCTGTTGAAAGCGATCAAGCTATCGCAAACAGCACGACTTTTCCAATCCAAAAAAAACACGACGTTACACTATTTGAACTAAAAATGGCCGATGAAATAAATCTCAAAAAGAAAATCGACATTTCAAAACACCATTTACCTTCCTGTAGCATCTTCCCTGGTCTCATAAAATCCATTTCAATTGCGCGATTCGGCTTGAATATTTAAGCAGAATTTAGATTGTAATTTGCAAATCAAAAGCAGTAGAAACACGAAACGCTCTTTCGTCTCTTTAAGACCTTCAATCCTCCTTTTCCGCTGCTGATTAATCTTTAGGGCTATATCTTTCTATTTTGAGCTCTGTAGAGGTTCACCCCTATTCTAAGAGGAGGAAAATATGTCTTGGCAAATTTGGACTGATGCGCTCGTGACGGCATTTTCTTCTTAAGTTAGATCGCACGTCAGCTGTCGTCAGCGAGCGTGCACCGATGAGCAAATAGTAAATGATAATTGGCCAATCAGAACGCGCGTTTTATCCAAGTTATGTTATAAAATGCATTTCTACATCAATTGTGCATTGCTGTGACACACTCGTCAATATCTGCGATTAGAGTTAATAAATTACTTTCGTACAATTGCATAGGAGATTATTCAAAATTATCTGCGCTGATTGGTTGGCGTTCAGCTTATTATTACGCGATAATCTCCTAAGCGATTTTCTCAAATTCCCGCGAGCCATTTTGTCGAGAAAACACACGAAGAAATTAATTGTTTTAAAGAAAATGAATATTCTTCAAATTATTTAGCTATATTATCTCATTGTTTTAGTGTATACTACATTAAATATTCACCGAGGAGATGGCTAGTGGTGAATATTTACCGAGGCGCAAAGTGGCGAGGTAGACGAGTACACATCAATTTGTTGGTCCTTTTATGTACCCTTTTCCTATCAATGTCATCAGTCGAAAGCACTATCTGTAAACGCCAACGCAGTACAAGTGGGATGAATATTTGGTTTTTTTGTCTGTTTCAATAAATTGGAACTATTTTGCTTTCAGCGGAATTTCGATTTTGATCTACAGGCTGATGCAAAAAGAAAACAAATATGTATGTTAAGCTTGCTGGTAAGAGCTTTTAAAGCTCTCAGCATGACGTAAATATTAACGTCAATGGGAATCTTTGTCAAAGTAACTTGAGAAAAGCTTGAATGCAGAACATTTGGGAATGGTAAACTTAAGTTGCTAACCAAAGGTTTTACTGAAAAAAATTGAGGATTTGAAAACAAATACACACTAATATATTAATTTCAAATTTCGCCTGGAAAATTTTAGTGCAAGTCGGATACTGAAGTTTCGTCAGGAAAATCCTTTGGTTAGGTTTGGTTAGTTTACCCTTCTCAATTGTTTCTACATTCAAGGTTTCTCAAGTCCTTTTAACGCAGATTTCTATAGAAACACTTTTATACTGGACTCCTTTGCCTACCCTTTAAAATGGCTTCCAAAACCATTATGAGTCCTACTTGATGTGCGTATTACATTCTATTTTCTAGATGAAGCAATCTGTTTACAGCTTAGGATGCAAACTTAGCTTTTAAGTATCATTCTACGTCTTCCAGGAGGGCTTAATTATTACTTCACTCCACTGATGTCAGCGTGCTTTGCAATGGAAATAACGTTTAGTCGTAACCTCAAATAATTAAAGTAACATATGCAAGAGAAATCTGACCTGAGCAATTTCGTCCGTCTCCAACATACCCTGTTTTACAAGAGCAATTATATGAACCATTGGTGTTGATGCACTCAGCGTCAGTGCTGCAGGTGTGATTTCCAACCAAACACTCATCAATATCTGAGAACAAAGTCAGTAAATACACCATCAATATTTCTACACCAGCCTATATACTAAGTTTTCAATTAGAGGAGGCAGTGTGGCCCAGTGGTTAGGGTGCTTGCCTTGAGATCCGGAGATCCCGGGTTCAAGACCCGCTCTGACCACTCGATAAATTTGATCCTGGTAGTCCTCGGCTCAATCTTCCGGCTGCACTTGTAAATAGCCAACTGGTTTGCCTTCAGCCAGTTGGGATTCCTAACAGTTGTTGTTGTTCTGTTCTGTTGTTTCGTTGTGTTTCATTGGCTGAAAAGCTCCTAAGGGGAGCGGTTAATTAAGTATGTAAATGTATGTAAGTATGTAGTTAGAAAAGTACCGTAGATTGCACTATCGAAGACAAACTTATCCATGATAAAATGTTTCGTTTTCTCACCGGTACAATTGTATCCATCACCAATGTATCCTGGTTTACATGAGCAAGTATACGATCCTTTGGTGTTGTTACACAGTGCATCTTTACAGCAATTGTGAATTCGTGAGACGCATTCGTCAATATCTACGATTAGAGTAGATAAATGTGCATATAGAGGTACGCCATAACGTGTCAGAGGAATAAAAAGCCATGATATGAGGACAAGATTACAAATATATTAGAGCCGGAGTTTTTTAACCATGTCATCCTATAGTTACCATCACGCACCATACTTATTTAGTTATAAAAAGAGGTAGTAGCAGTGAAAGCAACAGGTAGACAAGATGAGAATAGAAAAGACGAATCAAAGGGTTACCTTGTTGACAATAGGCAAACTTTCCTCCTGGAGGACAAACACAGCGATATCCTTTGTCTGTATACCCAGATTGGGTATGATTAATATGTACGCTGGTAAGAGGCCTCAAGGCTCTTATCATGGCGTAAAATTTACATCATAGACGATGGGAGAGAGATTTCCTAAGTCATACTAGGATTTTATGTGTCTCTCCCATTTTATTTACTAGATGAACCACTATTTTTCAGCTTACAATGCAAACGTGAGCTTAAAGTATTATTCTGTCTTCCAGCAGAGCTTAGTTACGCATTACGCCAACCCTCTGACGTCTTCGCTCTGCAGTGAAGGTATTTGTTTGCCGTAACGTTAAAAGACAAGAGTAATATATGCAAGAGAAATCTGACCTAAGCAGTTTCGTCCGTCTCCAACAAACCCTGCCTTACAAGATCAATTATATGAGCCATTGGTGTTGATGCACTTAGCGTCAGAGCTGCAGGTGTGATTTCCAGCCAAACACTCCTCAATATCTGAGAACAAAGTTAGTAAGTAAACCATCATGAGTTCTACACCAACCTATAAACTGAGTTTTCAATTAGCACAGTACCGTAGATGGCATTATAGAAGAGAAACTAATCCATGATAAAAATTTTGGTTTTCCTCCTGGTACAATTGTATCCATCACCAATTAAAAGTGTCCTGATTTACATGAGCTAGTATGCGATCCTTTGATGTTGTTAATTACACACTGTATCTTTACAGCAAATGTGCATTTGTGAGACACACTCGTCAATATCTTCGAAAAGGGTAAATAAATGCCCTTATTATATAAAAGAGCGGAGAGCGTCGAGGGCGCGCACTGATTGGCTACTTAGACTCCGAATACGATCCTCCGAGGAACTCGGTCGCGCGGGATTTGCGCCCGAAAATAACGCAATCGTTGCAGGAATAAACGAGTTAAAGTTATTTTTTTTGTGCCATATTATCTCAATTGTTTAGTGTATACTAAAACAAATATTAACCGAACTGGAGGAGGCTACTGGCGGATATTTACCGAGCCGCGATGCGTTTCGCTTAATAGATTTACACATCAGTTAATTAGTCCTTTTATGTACCATTTTGATAACTTCTAAGTCATCGGTCAAAAGTACTAGCTATCGACGCCAACGCAGTACAAATGGCATAGATACTTGGCTTTTTGGCGTGTTTCAATAAATTCGAAATATTTCGCTTTCAGTTTGTTATCCGGTTCTGATCTACCAGCTGATGGAAAAATTTACCAATTATGTATGATTAATATGTACGCTGGTAAGAGGCCTCACGGCTCTTATCATGGCGTAAAATTTACATCATCGACGATGGGAGAAAGCTTTTATAAGTCATACTAGGATTTTATGTGTCTCTCCCATTATATTTTCTAGATGAACCACTATTTTTCAGCTTACAACGCAAACGTGAGCTTGGAGTAATATTCTGTCTTCCAGCAAGGCTTAGTTACGCATTACGCCAACCCTCTGACGTCTTCGCTCTGCAATGAAGGTATTTGTTTGCCGTAACCTTAAAAAAAAAAATAATATATGCAAGAGAAACCTGACCTGAGCAGTTTCGTCCGTCTCCAGCAAACCCTGCTTTGCAAGAACAATTATATGAACCATTGGTCTTTATGCAGTTAGCGTCAGAGCTGCAGGTGTGATTTCCAGCCAAACACTCCTCAATAACTGAGAACAAAGTTAGTAAGTACACCATCTTAAGTTCTACACCAACCTATACACTGAGTTTTTGATTAGCAATAAAACGTAGATTGCATTATCGAAGATATACTAATTCATGATATAACTTTACATTTTCTCACTGTACAATTGTATCATTCACCAAAGTATCCTGGTTTACACGCGCAAGTGTACGATCCTTTGGTGTTGTTGCACAATGCATTTCTACAGCAATTGTGCATTGGTGTGACACACTCGTCAATATCTGCGATTAGAGTTAATAAATTACTTTGGTACAATTACATAGGTGATTATTCAAAATTCTCTGCGTTGATTGATTGGCGTTGAGGTTATTATTACGCGATAATCTCCTAAAAGATTTTCTTAAATTCTCGCGAGCCATTTAGTCGAGATGACAGACAAAGAAATTAATTTTTTTTAAAGAAAATGCATATTCTTCAAACTTTTTAGCTATATTATCTCATTGTTTTAGTGTATACTACATTAGATATTTATCGAGGAGATGGCTAGTGGTGAATATTTACCGAGCCGGAAAGTGGCGAGGTGAACGAGTACACGTCAATTTATTGGTCATTTTATATACCCTTTTCCTATCAATGTCATCGGTCGAAAGCACTAGCTGTAAACGCCAACACGGTACAGTTGGGATGTGTCTGTTTCAATAAGTTGGAACTATTTTGCTTTCAGCGGAATTTCGATTTTGATCTACAAGCTGATGCAAACAGAAAAAAAAACATGTATGATGAGCTTGCTGGTAAGAGCTTTTAAAGCTCTCAGCATGACGTAAAAATTTACGTCATCGACGATGAGTGAAAACAGGGTAGGCCTGGAATGGGAATCTCTATCTGTCAAAGTAACTTGAGAAAAGCTTGAATGCAGAACATTTGGAAATGGTAAACGTAAGTTGCTAACCAAAAGTTTTACTGAAAAAATTTGAAAAAATACAGACTAATATATTAATTTCAAATTTCGCCTGGAGAATTCTAGTGCCGGTCGGATACTGAAGTTTCGTCAGGAAAATCCTTTGGTTAGGTTTGGTTAGTTTACCCTTCTCAATTGTTTCTACATTCAAGGTTTCTCAAGTCATTTTAACGCAGATTTCCATAGAAACACTTTTATACTGGACGCCTTTGCCTACCCTTCAAGATGGCTTCCAAAACCGTTATGAGTCCTACTTTATGTGCGTATTACATTCTATTTTCTAGATGAAGCAATCTGTTTACAGCTTAGGATGCAAAGTTAGCTTTAAAGTATCATTCTACGTCTTCCAGGAGGGCTTAATTATTACTCCACTCCACTGACGTCAGCGTGCTTTGCAATGGAAATAGCGTTTAGTCGTAACCTTAAATAATTAAAGTAACATATGCAAGAGAAATCTGACCTGAGCAGTTTCGTCCGTCTCCAACATACCCTGCCTTACAAGAGCAATTATATGAACCATTGGTGTTGATGCACTCAGCGTCAGAGCTGCAGGTGTGATTTCCAACCGAACACTCATCAATATCTGAGAACAAAGTCAGTAAATACACCATCAATATTTCTACACCAGCCTATATACTAAGTTTTCAATTAGAGGAGGCAGTGTGGCCCAGTGGTTAGGGTGCTTGCCTTAAGATCCGGATATCCCGGGTTCAAGACCCGCTCTGACCACTCGATGAATTTGATCCTGGTAGTCCCCGGTTCAATTTCCCCGCTGCACTTGTGAATAGCCAACCGGTTTCCCTCCGGCCAGTTGGGATTCTTAACAGTTGTTGTTCTGTTCTGTTGTTTTGTTGTGTTTCATTGGCTGAAAAGCCCCTAAGGGGAGCGCTCAATTAAGTATGTAAGTATGTAAATGTATCTAAGTATGTAATTAGAAAAGTACCGTAGATTGCACTATCGAAGACAAACTTATCCATGATAAAATGTTTCGTTTTCTCACCGGTACAATTGTATCCATCACCAATGTATCCTGGTTTACATGAGCAAGTATACGATCCTTTGGTGTTGTTACACAGTGCATCTTTACAGCAATTGTGAATTCGTGAGACGCATTCGTCAATATCTACGATTAGAGTAGATAAATGTGCATATAGAGGTACGCCATAACGTGTCAGAGGAATAAAAAGCCATGATATGAGGACAAGATTACAAATATATTAGAGCCGGAGTTTTTTAACCATGTCATCCTATAGTTACCATCACGTACTATACTTATTTAGTTAGAAACAGAGGTAGTAGCAGTGAAAGCAACAGGTAGACAAAATGAGGATAGAAAAGACGAATCAAGGGATACCTTGTTGACAATAGGCAAACTTCCATCCTGGAGGACAAACACACCGATATCCTTTGTCTGTATACCCAGATTGGCAAACACCTCCGTTGTCACAGCGACCTACCTTATCACAGGCAGTCTTTGAACAAAGACAAAAACAACGCTGGCTGACAAATGATTTTTTTCTTATATATGGCAGGCTTACTGTTACCTAAAACCCATTACCCGGATCCTCCATCTTCTATATTAGCCGTCAACCCTGTCTTGTATCTTTTTATTTTTAGAAGCACATCCCAGGGGATTTTTACGGATTTGTTCACAATAGCCAATCATAAGAGGACTTATGGTTGTCCATTAATTACGTCACAATGCCAACACCTGAAACACGAAGGTATTTCGAAATAATGAAACACATAGCAGTTCTAAAAGCTCTAAAAATAGGGGATATGGGACAGGGTCGACTCAAAGGTATAATACGTATGGAGTCTCAAGGTAGTGGGTTCCAGCTGTTACGTTATCGGTCATTGTAGGTGATGAAATCGTAATCTCTAAAAATATAGGATCAAGCTGGCAAGGTGTCCTTCTATCGTCAGAAACGGATACCTTTTTTGGGGTAGTAACCTTGTTAATTTGCCCATCCCCATGCTAGTATTCAGATCTGTTTACTTACGCGGTAAAGGTCACTCAATGTATGTTAACATTGTTCGCGTTGGTACTCTGTGTGCATGTGCATGATTTTTCAGTGTTTGTGAATTTACGCTCTGTACGTTCTAGTTCTTACAAAAGCCACTGTAATATGAACAGGAACATGAACAAGAACGAGTACACAATTACGTAATTAACGCAAACTAGAGCACAGAAACCGAGGACAAACACAAACGGAACAATGCTAACACAAACACAAACAACGCGTAGAATTGAGCCCAGCTGGTTTCCATATAATCGCCCGGATCGCCCCGAACGGACGAAACAGTGTATAGGCGATCCGGAAAATTCGTGCCATTTGCTGTGTCCAAATTTCACTCCATCGTTTTGATCGTTTGGATAGAGCGGAGTTCTATCCGGGTGATCAGGATCCCCGCAGTCGCCTCTTTCCGCTATTGTTTTCATAAATTCGCCTGTACACTGTTTCGTGCGATCGGGGCGATCGATCCTAGGGCTGGCGATTGTATGGAAACCATGTTTTTGAGAATTGAAACGCGAAGAGGAGAATAATGCGAAGAGGCGTGAGCATTCAGTTGTGAGTGGAAGGACGAGAACTAGTACAAAAGGAAATTCTAACTGAGATTAGGAGGAGCAAACAAAAGGTCAATTTCAATTTTCAGCCTTACGTCTGCTCCATGATAGAAGTAATCCACTGCGTCCACAAACTCTGGACCATGTCTAAGATGAGTGGCGTTGTTCAGCTCACATCTGTAAAGTCCCTCTTCATTTTTGTGGGTATGAATATTAACACTAACGCAATTAGGGTATTGATAGCATCGCCACTTGCATTCTTCTAAATCGTGGACTTGGATAGTCGTAATGTTATGTTTCACCAGCAGTTTGTGTGCGAAGAAAAAAAACGATGGGAAGACAAGTTCCCGACAATCATCTATAAAATCAAAATTAACTCTTACAATCATCATTATAAACTAATGCTGAGACAATTAAGCTAAACCTTTTCCCTTGATCTTGAGTACAAGTCCAAATCAGTAGGTAGGATGATGTTTTGAATACATTTAGCTCAATTTTCTCGACCTCAAGGAGAAATTTGCAAGCCCCGATTAGTTATGAAACGTGCATTCGCCTGTAAAGTACTTTCGTTCAGCTCTGCAAAACTCATCCAGATGCAACTGAGTTTTCTATCTTCTATATTAGCCGTCAACCCTGTCTTGTATCTTTTTATTTTTAGAAGCACATCCCAGGGGATTTTTACGGATGTGTTCACAATAGCCAATCATAAGAGGACTTATGGTTGTCCATTAATTACGTCACAATGCAAACACCTGAAACACGAAGGTATTTCGAAATAATGAAACACATAGCAGTTCTAAAAGTTCTAAAAATATGAGATATGGGACAGGGTTGACTCAAAGGTATAATACGTATGGAGTCTCAAGGTAGTGGGTTCCAGCTGTTATGTTATCGGTCATTGTAAGTGATGAAATCATAATCTCTAAAAATATAGGATCAAGCTGGCAAGGTGTCCTTCTATCGTCAGAAACGGATACCTTGTTTTTGGGGTAGCAACCTTGTTAATTTGCCCATCCCCATGCTAGTATTCAGATCTGTTTACTTACGCGGTAAAGGTCACTCAATGTATGTTAACATTGTTCGCGTTGGTACTCTGTGTGCATGTGCATGATTTTTCAGTGTTTGTGAATTTACGTTCCGTACGTTCTAGTTCTCACAAAAGCCACTGTAATATGAACAGGAACATGAACACGAACGATTACACGATCACGTACATTAACGCAAACTAGAGCACAGAAACCGAGGACAAACACAAACGGAACAATGCTAACGCAAACACAAACAACGTAGAATTGAGTCCAGCTGGTTTCCATATAATCGCCCGGATCGCCCCGATCGGACGAAACAGTGTATAGGCGATCCGGAAAATTCGTGCGATTTGCTGTGTCCAAATTTCACTCCATCGTTTTGATCGCTTGGATAGAGCGGAGTTCTATCCGGGTGATCAGGATCCCCGCAGTCGCCTGTTTCCGCTATTGTTTTCATAAATTCGCCTGTACACTGTTTCGTGCGATCGGGGCGATCGATCCTAGGGCTGGCGATTGTATGGAAACCATGTTTTTGAGAATTGAAACGCGAAGAGGAGAATAATGCGAAGAGGCGTGAGCATTCAGTTGTGAGTGGAAGGACGAGAACTAGTACAAAAGGAAATTCTAACTGAGATTAGGAGGAGCAAACAAAAGGTCAATTTCGAAAAACGTTAATGGCACCGCCACAAAGTTCTTTGCTTGCAAATGAAGAGCTATTTCTTAATCGATTTGCCTGTGTATCGGATAATGCGAGAATCCAAAGAGGGAGAAAATCGTTTGAATTAGAATTTAATTGACTTGCTGCACCAGATCTTCACCGTTTTTATTTATTTTGTTGAAAAACATTCACAGAAAGAGCTAATTTTAAGCATAAAAATTCCCTCCGTCCAAAAGCATTTGGTATGTGATCTTAGTTGTCGCTTTGTGAGAAGGAAGGGGGTTGATGCGCCATTCTCACTCGAAGCTGGAGTCCTCTCCTCTTTTTAAATGGTATCTGCAGTTGATTATTCTAAACCTGTCACACACCTTGAGCGCGAATACGATAGAAGGAAAAAAAAACTAGTTAAAACTATTGTCAATAAATTCTGGGTTCACTTCAGGTAAATCTGTTATAGGAATGTTAGTGAATGTGACGAAGTGGCCAATCAGGCATCACAAAACTAAAACAAAAACGAAACTCTCTTTTCCCTGTGATTGGTAAAAAAGAAAGCATAATCACTGAAATATTTTAGGATATTCATGGTTTTTCTTTTCCTGTGTTTTATCGCTGTCGGAAATGACTCCTGTTTATCGAATGTTGCCCGACTAAATCACAAGTCACACACAAAGCAAATTTTTACAGATCTTTATAAAACCACTCCTGCCCTCGTCCCGACAAAACACAGACAAACTCACTGACTGCATGCAACTTAACTGTCAATCAAAAACACTCGGATCCAGTCTCTGACAATCGCATTGATTTATAAAAGAACTTAAAATAACGCGGTTGTCGTATTGTTTTATCTTTTGATTGATTCTTTGAAATAAATTCAATCAATAACTTTGCCCTAGTATAAAGTCGTTTTAGCCCGCTGCCGATGAAACAGCATACTAATTGGAGACACCTAAGCCTAAAATAAAAGTTCTATAATGTACACTTTGCGTACAAAGCATCAAAAGCCCTATCAGTTGTTACATAAAATGCAGTTATGACGGTTGTCACTGCATGAGTAAGGCATGAGTAAGTTACTTAAATTTATAGTTACTTTCGCCTCGCTCAGCTCAAATTGCCTGAGTCGCAATGTCCGTCATGTAGGCGTCATGAAAACTAGAAAGCCGAGATTTACAGGGAAACTGGGGATTTTTCTTCCCAGTAAACACGCCAAATTTCAGCGAGATCGATGGAAAGCACGCACACCTACGAGCTCTACAGTAATGATTCAAATTTGAATCATTTTCAGGGGGTTCTAAGAAAAAGAGTTTTTCACTGGATTTTCTAATTAAGAAAACATTGGCAACAAAGTATGCGAAATTGACTGAAGAGGCTCCACCTGCGCCGATACTTGACACTGGAGAAGTTTCAATAGTCTTTTTCAAATGAGAGATAATTTTTGATATTTATTGATGGTGTCTACTTTTATTTTGCATCTAATGATTTCTGAACCCTCCGTGAAAACAAGTTGTTGGCCATCATACGCGACAGGCGGAGAGTTGGCCGGTTAAGAATTTCGCGCCCTCTATCGTGGTAGAGAAACTAGGGAAAAGAGTTAACTCTTTTCTCTAGTTTCACGCCAAGGGATAAGAGTTAACTCTTTTCTCTAGTTTCTCTACTACAGTAAAGGGTGCGAAATTCATTAACGCAATTTTTTTTTTCTCAAAAAAAAAATAAAAAGCAATACATAAGTTTTAAGCTAAGAAAGTAGGCTTTCCAAAAACACATAACCTATTTACAGAAAATTAACCTTGAGAGAGAAGGACGAGGAAAGAGGAAACAACACCAACCAAAGCGCTAGTTAAAACTTACCATTCGGACAGGCAGATGCGACATGGAGCGAAACGAAAGCTGAGATGATAATAAACTGCACTATAGGAGGAGTCCCCATCGCACATTCCTCACAGGTCAGTCGCAAATTAAGACTATTTGTGTAGGGTGTCTCGAAGTCTTATTAACACCCAGAGATGCAGATGTCAAATTCTTGTATAGGACTAATTATTCGTCGCCACAACTGAGTAGAGTTTGTTTTGGATATATTAAAATTCAGTCCTAAACAAAAGGCATCATCTAGAGGCTCGGGGAAATAAATATAAGGATTTCCGGGCATTTATTCCCCAATGCCTTGAGATGATGCCTTTTGTTCAGGATACTCGCAAGGTTATTAAAATCGTAAAATTCCTCTTTTTTGATCATATCTAAAACAAACTGGCCTTGAAAAGCTAATATATTCGGGTCCATCCAAGACCTTTCAACAGTTGATATTATTGGGAAGAAGGCCTAAGGGACGCTTTAAATTACAGATACCCCAATGCATAATAACACTATTTTTAGATCCATTAATCCACGGAAATTAAAATAAAGCGCAACTTGTTTGGGGAATGTGGCGAAAGTCAGTCAAGTTCATTTTGAAATGTCGAGGTTAACTATCAATAGAGTTATTTCAGTAGAGTTGTGACTTAGAGTTAGAGTTGACGACTTCCAAAATCCTGAATTCAAGATTTTGGAAGTCCAAAATCTTGAATTCTTTGGCAAAATCTTGAATTCAGGATTTTGGCAGTCCAAAATCTTGAATTCTGGATATTGGCAGTCCAAAATCCTGAATTCAGGATTTTGGAAACTTAACTCTAACTCTACGACATAACTCTATGAAAATACCTCTAAGAATAGCTGTCCCCTGAAATGTCGGTAACTCAGTCATTTTCTTTGCGAATGAAAGTTTCTCTATCGACACAAAAAAAAACTACAGCTGTTAATGCTATTACTCTTATTCAAGAAATTTATTTAAGTCCTTACAAGTGGGTGAAGGAAAACAGGAAGATCCTTATCAATACTCAATAATCCCAAAAACAATAACAAGTCAGAGGGACGGAGTGCTTTACGTTTTCAGAATCTATATATTTCAGATAATTTTTTAATTTACCAGCAGTTTTTCGTATATTGTTGTGAAAATTGTCAACTCACTTTTTAAACTGCTAAGAGCCCAATATTTTTTTTCAAACCAAGATGACTCTATTAAAATTAACAATAAACAGAATTTATTTCCATGCAAGCCATTTTAATATTCTAGTCTTTGTTTTGACTTGGAAGGCGCCAGCTTTTATTCTTCTTTGTCATCTACTGTCACGTCCCATGCTGGAAGACATTTGGTATTTTACCGTCCGAATTAAAATCATTTATTCGTCGTGGCGAGATACAAAAATAATGATTTCCGTTTGTCTCACGTTAAGGTAACTTATGTGGAGGTGTGGTATCGAGTCGATTTTTATCGAGTCCTCTTTCCCTCGTTTCCCGGAAAATTTGAGTGATCCCAACAACTTATTAAGTAGATCAGCTGGCGACGTTTTGATTCATTAAGCATACTGCCAGTCTTCCTCAGGCGACGAAAAAAAAATCGACCAATCACAACGGAGCAGTAATGCTTTGTAGTTTAACCAGTCAACCTCATTATCATGGCCTGATGAAGACCGGTGGAAAGTAGTCAAAACGCGCCGATGAACATAACAACTGACCACATTGTGACACAATCAGTGGAACATGAGGTTACTTTTTGAGAGCTTTACAGGACTATTAAGATTTTTTTAAATCTCAGAACAATCTTAAGATTTCCAAACGGCGGATGTGTTGACCCAGGAAATAACGAACACAACTCTTGCCACTGGCAAGAGAGAGACTGGAACACCAGACTCCCTAATTCCCAACCACTCGATGTTTTTTAACCGAATGATGTTGACCAAATGCAAAAATGGCTGTCATTAAACGTAGACAAAACACGATGCCGGGGCCGGGGCCTCGCAAAATTTCCGCAAATTGTCGCAAAGTTGTTCTCAATATTAATGTTGTTGTGTTTTTTTATTGTAAAATTGGATTCGATCCCTTGACGTCCGAATAGAATGAGCTAAAAAGTTCCCGTGCGACTCTGACTTTACTACAAACCGTTTATAGTAACCGCGCTTTGATTTATCTCTTTTCTTTCTACTATGGTCGCAACGTAGTGCACTTTCCAAAACAGTCCTTGTTGATTCGCTGATGACTATAGACACAAAATCACCTGATCAATCTATAGCACAACAACTTACAACGACTGCACACGATCTTACTGCACCATCACTTATAGCCGTTGTGAAAACTCCGATTGCACCATCCGTCGGAGCCGTTGTGAAATCTCCGATGACGTAATGGTCTTAATTAATCTGGACCTTTCTTCGGATGTGTATGGGTATGAACGATACGACAATAACACTATTAATAACTCACAGCTTTTTTTCTTAAAAATCACGATTAAATTTAATTGTTTTTTTACACGAGTAAAGGGCTAGCAAAGTAGTCACACGAGTCACATAATTCAAGAATTACGTTATCCACGGCTATGTTTACTACAATGGTTATTTCCCTACCAATGAAAGTTGCATCGACACATTCCATGAATGACGTAATGGCCTTTTATGTATTCAATACTCGCTTCGAATCAAGCGCTTCAATAACACAAAAAGGAAATATATCTTGTTCTAAATAAAGAGTGGAATATTCATAAAATTTTAAGTACATTAACGTTTTAACAGCTTTTGGCGAATAAACATCGTAAGTTGCGTGATTGGAAGTCCCACTGATTATATGACCGAGTGGAAATTTGGGTCTGGTCACCGACAAAACGAAAAATAAACGCCGTGCAGAGTGAGAAATGCGCTCGGCCCATGGCCGCGCGGTTAATAAAAAGCGTGCAGAGCAAGAACCGCGCTCGGCCCATGGCTGCGCGGTTAACAAGAAAATGAGAACGTTGCTTGACTGCGTGATGATCACCGTGGAACTGTGATTCTGTTTTTAACGAAGTAAACATTACAATGCGATTTTAAAGTGTGGAGCTCAGCGCGTGTTCAGTGTCTCAGGCAGTTGGTGTATATTCCATAAACTCCAAGTTCAGAAATGTCGGAAATTCTCTTAATTTCGAAAAACAAACTTCGACTTTCGGGAAGACAAAGCCAGATGCTCGTAGAAATCAACCTCTAATTTAAACACACAATAACAAAAACCAATTTAGAAAAAAAATGAAAACAAAACAAGATCTCCCTTGAGAACTTCCATAGCTTGCGTCGGTTCCTTAATTTTTTTGACTAATTTTCACCGTAAACGAAGGACAGATGCCGGTCATTCGTACATAACAGTACCGGAGAATAACGACAAAAATTGAAACAAAGCAATTGGGGAAAAGAAAGACACTCGAATCCCGGCCCCGGGCCTCTGGCCTCGGCCCCGGCCCCAGCCCCAGCCCCGGCCCCCGGAGTAAGGTATATCTTTGAGTGGCCCGTCGGCTCGTTGGTGAAAATGTTAAAGAACGAGTAAGGTATATCTTTAAGCTGCTCGGCGGATTGTTGCTAACATTCAATGTTTAAACAAAGAGTAAAGTATATCTTTGAGTGGCTCGAGTTGTCGGTGAAATTCTGTGTAAAGGACAGTAAGGTATATTTTTGAGTGAACAGAATTTTAGTTTCTAAAGAAACTGTGGTACTGCGTCGGTGGGAGACTGAAACAGAAATTGATTTCATCAAACGACGAATGGCTAACGCTGGAAACGTCAGCTTTCCAAATCTTTCACGGTGGTTATTCGACCTTTATCAACTCGTTTGATAAAATCAATTTATATTTTTGAGTGGCTCGTTGGTGAAATTTGGTGTTACAGAACGAGTAAGGGATATTTATAAGCGGTTCGGTGGCTCGTTGCTGAACTTCAATGTTTAAAGAACGAGTAAATTATATCTTTGAGTGGCTCGGTGGCTCGTTGGTGAAATTCAATGTTAAAAACGAGTAAGGTATACCTTTGAGAGGCTCCGCGGCTCATAGGTGAATTGTACTGCTTAAAAGGTTTTCCGAAGCAAAAGTGAGAAATTTGATAGATATGTGACGCAATACGAAAACAAAGAAGAAAAACAATAGTCTTACTGTCTTTTGCCTTCGTTTCAAACCTCTTCAAGATAATGAGCAAAGCTCTGAACAGTGCGAGCAAATGTCAACCAGTGAAAAGGTTTCGTGATTACACTTGCTTTTTATTATTAAAGACCTGACACTTTTTTGCGACTGTACGTGTAAGTAAACGTCCGGAGAAGAATAACCATTCTGGGCGATGTTTTTACAGGGACTGGTTTAATGGGAGCTATCTCGTGCACGATATTTAAGTAAATGGGAATTTTCTCTCTTACTCAGAATTCATTCAAAAATATGATCTTAGATGTAATTTTCTCATTACTGGGTTGCCATAGGCAATCCAGTTAGAAAATGCGTTTGTTTGTTTGTTTGTTTTTTTTCCGTTTCATGAAAAGTCTTCCCTGTCACTCCCCTACTAAGTGGTGTCTTTGTGCATAGAGTCTTCTGTGCGTATTTGTTAGGTTTGAGGGGGCTGGAGTAATGCGTAGATTTCTCTGGTGCACACAGGAGAACATTTAAATGTTAACCTGCAATGGCGTCGAAAGTCATTGTAACGCGAATGGCGTTTTAGTGCATCTCTGAACAAAATATACCTTTATGGAGCTTAAGAATGGAACGTCAATTGGATAAATATCTGGAATCTTTAAAGCGACTAGTAATGATCTTCGACAACAATTTCATTTTCGCCATTGGATATCAAGTGACGTTTGTTTCTAATATTTTAATAACTTGGTATTATATACAACACGGAAATTAAATGACAATTCTTTTATGGATTTAACAAACATTGAAGGAATCGAACGCCTTGAATGCATCACAGCGCATAAGTCACGAAATAAACAGCTCTGTTGAAAGCGTGCTTGAGTTTCAACAAAATGAGCCCCAAAATCAGCAAAAAATTGTGGCGGTGATGAATAATAACGGAAATACCTGCTGATAAATAACCTCGTCTTGAAGAGTAAATTTTTGACTTTGAAGAAAAAATGGTCAACCTCAAGAGTTGGGTGATTGTGATCTTTGCGTTGAATTCGTACATTTCTCGTCAAACGTTTTAACATTTGAAAGAAAAAGAAAACTAACAAAAACAAAAACCCGCTATCTTGCCATCATTTGACACAGATGCTTCACTGTTTCACGAGTAAACACGCCGCGGTAACTTGATAACGGCGCCCACTGAATTCGATGCCACTTTCGATCTTGCGATTTTCTTGTGCAGCAAAAAGTACAATAACAAAATTGATCGTTGCAAAACTTCGAAAAGTACCATAATATTCTTTGTTTGTCCCCACAAATTTTGCATGAGCATTGTTTTTGCTTTCTCTTGGGATTATTGTAAGTCCCAAGAGAAACTGGAAATAATGGTTATGCAAAATTTGGGGGGACCAACAAAGAGTATTATGGTATTTTCCAAAGTGGCCCTATATGGAATAAGGCGCTGTGTCACTGCACTACCACTCGTACGCAATACTTGCCTATTTTTGCTAAAGACAGGAATGTTTTCTTTCTGACAAATGATTAATAGGCTGGAAGCCAAGTTTTTAACCTCAGAAAAAAGATCTGTTTCGTCGTATCAACGTGTGAGCCAAAGGGCTTCTGCTGGCACGACTTCTGGGTGACCCCTTAAATTGTCTTAATGACCCCCGACTTGAAAAAAAATTGATTGGAACGCTGCAGTTCAATACCGTCCAACTTAGTCCCTTCTGTTTTACAGTAACAATGCACCACAGGCAACCCAGTATACGCTCATGGAACGTCTAGTTTATTTTCAAGTGGTTTCTGCAGTTCCAAGGCACCTTACAGAACGTGCGAGCACAAATCCCGCGGATAGATCAGTTTTTCAGTTGGATAGTGCGTTTCAGCTGTCCCCAGAGACTTTTTATAAACTTAAAGGGGCTATCTCATGTTATTTTAGGGTGTATAGGGGAAATTTTTTGTTAACCATGCGTTTAAAAGTCGAAAATGGTATTGTGGAATTTTTTTACTGATAAAATTATCGTTAAATCACAAACAAGATGACTCTGAGCAATAACGACCTTTATCCAGGGAATTTGCCATAACTTGAAAAATGTGCAGACTTTTTTCAAGATTATGCAAGTGCGATCCATTTCAATCTTGTCCATTTGTGTCCATCCATGGTTCTCTTTCCTTCAAAATTTGTTGTATATCTTTTATCTTGTTCAACAATTTTAGGGGTTATTGCAATGTTTCATTCTACTTTTTGGGCAATTTGGGTGTCGTGAAATTACATCATTTTGCGTGACGTACCCTCTTTAACTAAAATGAAAAAAAACTGACTATTCTTGGCTCCTTATAAACAGAAAACCAGTTGTACTGATGGCTAACTCTTAAATGGGAAAGAGACCTGCAAATTGACCAAACATTTCTAACTTCTATTTTTAGTCGTGTAAAAAATGTTTGTAAAGACAACAAGCTTAGGGAATTCTACTTTAAGCTCTTACATAGAGTAGTATTCAGTAAAAAGGAATCATTTCTCTTTGGTAAGGCAGGGGACACAAAGTGCGCATACTGTAAAATGAATGATTCCATAATCCACATCTTCTACCATTGCAATTGCCAATGGAGTCAGTCATTCTTTTCGGAGGTTATTAAATGGTTTATTTGACAGAGAAAAGGTCACCTCTTTTACACTCACCAGCTTAATTAATTACTAGAAAGAAAGTGGACAGTCTAACTAAAGAATTAAACATTACCAGGACGTTAAACTTCACCTTTTATATGCCTAATATATTTTTTGTACAATCATAAATTATTCCACGGTGAGCTATCGGTAAACGAATTTATATTTAACCCCAACTAGAAGTATATTTTCAAAAATTTCCTGTGATACTTAAGAGTATTGCGAACTTGAGTGTACGTAGAAACTATAATATCACGAGTATCTTGCTTTTCTAATTTTGTGTTTCAATAACTATATATGTCTAAGCGTGAATTTCTATCTACTTTGTAAAATGTTCTGTACTCCTTTAGCCACCCAACTGAACTGTACTTGCTTAACGTGTACAAGTTAAAATAATAATAATAATGATAATAATAATAATAATAATAATAATTTACACTGTGCGTACAAAAGACAAAAAGCCCTATCAGTTGCTACATAAAATGCAGTTATGACAGTTGTCCCTGAGTGACTCACTTAGATTTTTTATATAGTTCGCAATGAATTCAAAATTGAAATTCCCAAAGACCTAACGAAGAAAAATAGAGGTGTGCCCCTCATCAGGATGTTGAATCATCGGGCAGTCATCTCGTTGTTGCCATGTGCGCGATTGAGATTTTCGCTAAATTTTGCAACAAAAAATTCCGCGTCGGCCTTTAATGAATACCACTGACCGAGGAAAAACTGTGTTCAGCCACTTTAAGCCGCGCAAAACAGGCGAAACGAAAACGAGAGACAAGAATAGAAAAAAAAAAAAAACAGTAATAATAAGTTTAAAGAAAAGGGAGAATGAAAAAACGGAAGAGGAGGAAGAGAGAGCAAACGATACCAGTTAACAAAAGTTAAAACTTACCATTCGGACAGGCAGATGTGACATGGAGCGAAGCGAAAGCTGTGGTGAGAATAAACTGCAGCATAGAAGGAGCTCCCATGGCGCATTCCTCGCACGACAGTCACAAAGACTATTTGTACAGGGTGTCTCGAAATCTTATTAAGATCCAGAATTGTATTATGCATTGGGGGATCGGTGTTTCTCCGAAGTGTCTCTGAGGCCTTTTACCCAATAAAAGCAACTATTGAAAGGTGTTGAAAAGACCGGACAATATTAGCTTTTCAAAGGTGAGTTTGTTTTAGATATGAAAAACAGGAAGTTTACGATTATAATAACCTTTCGAGTTCCCTTGAATTCTTGTATTGGACTAATTGTGCGTAGCTACAACAGAGCAGGGCTTGTCTTGGAGCCCACTTTCGATATATTAAAATTCAGTCCTAAACAAAACCCATCATCTCGAGGTTCTGGTGAATAAAGATAACCATTTGTATGAGTTTATTGCGCAGAGCCTCGAGATGATGCCTTTTGTTTACAACTGAATTTTAATATTTCGAAAGTGGGCTCCAATACAAGCTCTACTCTGTTGTGGCCACGAGTAATTAGTCCAATACCAGAATTGAAGGGAACTCGGAAGGTTATTATAATCGTAAAAAATTCCTATTTTTCATAATTATCTAAAACAAACTCGCCTTTGAAAAGCTAATACTGTCGGGTCTTTTCAAGACTTGTCAACACTTGCTTTTATTGGGTAAAAGGCGTCAGAGACACTTCGGAAAAACGCCGATCCCCCAATACATAATACACCTGAATTTTGCTGTTCATTAACCGCAAATGATCCATTCGACGGAAACATAAAGCGCAACTTGTTTTGTCGAATATGGAAAAGACCAGTTAAGTTCATCTTTAAATGTAAGTGACTCAGGCCTTTTTTCTTTTTAAATGAAATTTTCTCTACAGACACAAAACGATAGCTGCTCATGTTAGCACTCTTTTTCAAGGAATTTATTTAAGCACTTGCAAGTCGGTGAAGGAAAACAGGAAGATCTTTCTGAATAGTAAATAATCCCAATTACAATAAAAAGTCAGAGGGACGAAGTGCTGTACCTTTTCAGAATCTATATATTTCAAATAATTTTTCAATTATTCAGTAGACCTTCGTATATAAGGTGCAAGTTAATGTTGTGACCTCAGTATTTTTTTTAAAACCAAATTCACTCTACCCTAATTCAACAATGGACAGAATTTATTTCCATGCAAGCCATCTTAATATTCTTCTGTGATGCTGTCTTTAAGACAGCATGCCTTCCGAAGACATCACAGCTGTGTCCCCCAATTATGCATAGTCATCCACGACTGGGCGAGCTCCATTGATGCTGGCTTCCAAACCGTCGTGTTCATATTGGACTTTGCGTAGACTTTCGACACCGTGCCTCAGATAGAGTCATGTTGGAAGGAGGAAGGAATCGCCATTGTATGAACATACGAAACATTTTATGAAAACAGCCCTCCGATTCCAGCTCGCTTCTCTAAATGCTAAGACTTATCTTGAAAGAAAGTTTTTTTTTTCCATTTCAAGGGGAAAACCACACGGAAGTCGCAATGGGAACAAAAACGGCAGTATCTTTTGCTAACATCTTCATAGCGGAAGTTGAGACAGATACCATCAACCAAAGTCCTTACAAACCACTGGAAAAGATACAATGACGACATCTTTTCTCTATGGCACATAAACAAAAAAGCAATAAACAACTTCACGGAGCTGCGAATAGCTTCCATCCTACAATAAAATTCACGGCTGGGATTTCAGATAATGGAATTTCTGGCGTTTGAGTGTATACGAATTAGCCCGAAATGAAATTTCTTTCTGCGGCACTGGAGCAGTGGCGACTGGAATTACTCCAGTCGAAGTGCATTATGGGTTGTCAAGGAGGACTATATTAGAGGTTTGTAGCACGTGAGATAGTCATTCTAGGCCGACACCACGATCGATCTTAGATATATTTTTAAGTATAACGTTCTTTTAGTCAACGCGGGTAGACGCGTTTGAAATTTGTAGCGTCATAGGATGGGCTATTTAGAGTTTTAGCAATGGTTCCTACCCAGATTTCCTGCCGACTTTTTTCCTCCACGGGGTTTTTTCCGGCGGGTTTTTTCTGGCCTCCGTCTGACAGTAGTAGTTGCGTAAACTGTCGTTCAGCTCTGTCTCTTGTCTTATGCCTAATACTTAGATCTTGTAATAGCTTGTAGTATAACGTATCGTTATAGTTTCTGGTGCTCGGTCTAAACTGCCAAAATAAACCTAATGGTTTTTCCTCATGTTGTGTACTGCGTGGTGGAGCTGAAATCTGAAATAACATTGATGAAATGATGTATGAAATGGATCATAGAAGGAACTTCGGATATGAAATCAAGTGAAGCTATGATGTTCGCAGTTATGAACGCAATTTTTGCAATTAGGTAAAGTAGCCTGAAAAATTCAGCACTTCAACGGGGTTTGAACCCGTGACCTCGCGATACCGGTGCGACGCTCTAACCAACTGAGCTATGAAGCCATTGACGTTGGGAGCGGTCATTTGTGGGTTCTAATGTTCCCGTGAGGAATGAATCAACGATGAAATGATATATGAAATGGAGCATAGATGAACTGCAGAAATGATCAAACGGGTTGAAAGCCGGTTGAAGTCCTGAATTTTTCAGGTTTCTTTACGCAGTTGCAAAACTTGCGTTCATAACTGCGAGGATTAGAGCTCCACTTGATGAAATAACATTCTTGGATACATGTGTATACCAGGGCGATCGATTCAAAACGCACTCTATTCTTGATGTGCCCACGCACTTTAAACCGACAGAGACTTCAACTCCTGCTTCCATGCAGGCGTCAGGAAAGGCTTCATCAAAGGCAAAGCCCTAAGGCTTCTTAGAACTAAGTCTTAAAAAGCGAAATTTGAAGAACACATCGCATTATTCAAACAAAGATTACGCCACAGAGGATATCCAGATGACCTTTTGAACGTGACTCTATCTGAAGTCGATTTTAACGAAAGAATGTCGGCTCTACAAAAAAAAATTAAAAAAAAAAAAAAGAAACGCGCAGAAGAATTTTGCCGTTTGTTACATAATATCGCACATCATTACTTAATCTCAAACATATTCTTATGAACAAATGGCATCTTATGCAAAACCAGCCCTAACTAAGAGAAATCTTTAAAAAACCCTCCCCTTATTAAATATAGAAAAGGGAGGTCTTTGAAAGATTTACTCGTTAGAGCAAAGCTCTCAGGTCTTGGAATTTCCTATCTTGACCAATAGGAGTCGTGTTTGGCCTGTCTACACCTTGAAACATCATTAAAATATTTATAAGACTCTATGAACTCAGTGAACTCCCATTTTTAAGAAAACCTTGCTTTATTGAATAAAAGAGCATAGTTTTTATGCAAACGACTCAGATTTGGTAGACCACAGGTAGGGATGGGCCTTTTATGATTTGTAAGAATATTTTTTGGCTCATAACACACGCATGATTTTTTTTTTCCCCTCAGAGCTGGCCATGCATGGATTGAATTACCAACCACTCGACGTTTTTTTTTAACTAAATGATATTGACCAAATGCAAAAATGACTGTCATAAATTAATCTTTTTCATTATATAAACCCCAATGACATACCAAGAGAGCTTTCGCGCGAAAACATGATATCTTCATACGTGAAGATAACATGTCATTTTCACACGTGAAAAGATCACTGTTTCTATGGTTATATGAAAAACGCGCAACACGAGAAGAGAAAGTTTCGTAGCTCCAAGCGGTCATGTAATATCCTGTATATCTCTGTTTATCTTCTGAGCATCGGTAGCATGAGCAAAAGGAAACGAATTCTAGCTCCAAAAATAGACTACTCAGGCTTAATTGAACAATGATGAAAGAATCGTTTATTGGCGGCCATTCTTGCTGTCGGTCGATAGTTCAGTGCCGGCAAGAGTGGGTGGAGGAATCTTCGCTGACGTCATTGTTTGCATGGTTTTATTAACATACGAGTTTACTCAGAGAAGGCACCACACTATTTACAAATTGACTTCAAAAGGTAAAAGAACTTGTTAAAGTTTGTACAAGGGCCAATTTTGTGCCTTTTAGCATCGAGAACGAGCTAATAATTAGCCATCAAAACCGGCGGCAAAAGCGCTAATGACCCTGTACATTATTTGTAAAAATTCGAATTTCCAACACAGCATTGCTCGGAAACTATCTGGTATATCGCATTCAAATTTTCAGATGTAGCTCAATACGCAAAGACATTTAAATAATCGGAAACTTGTTGCTCGCCTGACTAATTTAAACGGGGGGAAACTTTACACAAATATTCCCCTATTCAACTGAAAAATGCCTTAGAAAGCCGAAAATATGCAATGAAAAAATAATTACGCATATAAATACGAACATCTTTCCCTGTCGATTAGCTGGTACCTGTCGCGTCGATTGACAAACGGTTTTCGAACCTAATTACATACATTCTTACTCGCTCCAACCACAAAAATGTTTAGGGAAAGACAGAAACTTTCTCCTTGAAAGAAAGGGTTGTGGAGGATCACTCACATCTCAAACTACTATTTCGAGGGTAGTTCAACTTCTTTTGTAAATTTGTGGTACAAGATCGACAAGTTCAAATACAAAGGCCATAATCGTATTTTAACGGTTGGACTGGAACGAGCAACGAGTCGAGGCTGATACGGAGGCATTCTGCAACACGTCCTCTACCTCTGAAATGACGATTATCGAAAATTCCTAACTTTCTCTGGATTGACTGTTATCGTCAATTTAGATTACTCTGTTCCAGGACGTGCGGTAGTAGACAAAAATTAAAAAAATAAAAAGTAAAAGATGCATTCCTGGACGGAATTTGAACCCGGAGGTTTTTATGCACTTAACCAATAAAGATCAACTGGCTTACGATTGTACCGATTATTTACCAACAATAATAACGAGGATATCGTTGACGTCCCCTATTATCATTAATGTGCCAATCAGAGCTTCATTGGCTGTCGAAAACAAAGGTTCTTTTTTCCTGTAGTTGGCATATTGGAATGACAAAAATGATGTTTGTAAACAGATATCTTCCCTATTAGTCTATATAAGATCATTGCTGAATAGTGGTTAAGTCTAGTGCGTGGTTTTAAAATGGTTAGCTTCTCTTGAAGTTTGGTAACCGGCACTTTCTCCTCTTTAAACTTGTTCCTTAGTGGGTGATTATTAATACACGTTGACTTTACAGCGGCATTCAAGAGAAAAATATATCGACATATTAAAAAATAACGTTCTGGCAGTTAGCGATGTGGTAGTCTAGTGCTTAAGTGAAATAGTTATCAATCGAACATTCCAGGTTCGAGTCCTGCGAGTTCAGACATTGGGGTTCGGATTTTATAAATTCGTATATTCATATTCACTTCCCACAATCACTATCAAGAGCTAGGCGCCCGAAATTGACGATAATAGTCAATTTAGAGAAAAACTGTCCATAATCGTCATTTCAGAGGTAGATGGGCTATTTCCAGAGGCAAATTATTTTTCCGCATTATAGCCTCCATCCTATGCTAGTTCCAGTCCCACTCAGAGTCCTGACAAGAAGAAGTGTCTCGTCACGTCACTTGCTTCATATTTTGATATTATCTATGATTCTGCAAAAGCGCTGCTCTCGCGTTCACCAGGGCTTTGAAAGCATCTTCCGATCCAGGGTCAAGGCTTTTGTCCGGATGTATCAAAACCGCTAACTTGCGATAGGCGCGATTGATATCGTCCCTGAAAAAAAAAAAGGCAAATAAATACAGTAAAAGGGATAACTTGCATGTCAAGCATTCTTCGGTGAAAGAAGAGCTTTGGAAAGATTTTTCTCACATTTTCCGCGTGAAAATTGAGGGGACGACGGGGAAACTCCATCGGCCATTCGCGCAGCAAAAATGCGGTAAATTTTCTCAAAGTTCCAAGGGTTAAGGTAGCCGAACACAGTTTTTGCCCGCGTTCTTGCTAATTATTAAAATACTGTTAACTTGTTAGCTTGGTTACAAGCATGTTGCATGCAAATTACAAAGAAAATCCAATGAACAGATTTTCTGAAAACAAACAAAACCGATTTTAGAGGCCTGTTTATATCTATTTATGTTGCCATGGCATCGGCATATGGGTCAGCTTAACTATCAAATAAAAAAAACAAAATTCGTTTGGTTAAGGGCCTACTGACGTATTTTTTGGGGTGCGTTGCTAAGGATGTAATAGCTAACTAATTTGAGAGAATTTGGCACTGTTTTGGTCAGTTTGCAACTTTTGTAAACCAATGACCATAAATATGACGTCATCATGCCACGCCCGTGGTCACGTGACCAATAAAAGAAAACTCGAAATTTGTCTACGTGCTACACAATTTGGGTATTTAATCAGTGGTTTCAAAATTTGTATTCGTTTTTGCATCCAGCCAAGCATGGTTTTCTTTTTATTTTGAAATAAAGAGAGATAAACTATACTAAAATACCCATAAATTTTTCAAAAAAGATGATTTGAAAAAATCAATGCTTACCTATATTCTGTATTTGGAGGTGAAACGTGCCATATGAAAAAAAATTAATTCAACTTAGAGACCACCGGAAATTTAGGTTTTTCTCAAACCGGAAGTCAGTTCGTTTACGCATGCGCAGTTGAGAACGAGCGCAAGGAAGCGCGAGGAAAAACCTTCGATGCAAACAACAGTTCGTGCGGCGATTTTTGCTTGTGAATGGGTTTTCTGGTAAGCCCACTGTATGATGACGTCAGTCACCGGAGGTAACATTTCACTTCCCTAACAACGCGCGAAAAATATTGAAATCTTGGTGTTGTAGATATTGTCTATTGAAAAACCGCTTGAAAAGGCCAAAGATCAGATAAATGGCCTTTTTTTTTTTGTACATGTCGAAAAATGCTGATTTTACGCGACTCTGCAAATGGCGACCCACTGAAACGAAAAATGGCTGATTTTTCAGGAAAACGTTCAGAGGCTAAAAATACAGAAAATACAAGTCGTCTAAAACCCAAGTTTGTATGGATTGAAGGTGGGTGTTCTAGATTTTGTCTATGCAAAACACCACTTTTACAAAAGCCTAAAATTAGGTAAATGCCTGACTACGATTTCTGAAGTTGTCGAAAATGTTGAAAATCAGCCATTTCGATAATACGAAAACTACCCATTTCTCTAATTCTAGGCTTTTCTTAGCAGTGATTTGCATAGACAAAATCTACAATGAAATCTAAAACTAATTCTAGGCCTTTTTTCAAGCGGCTTTTTTTCAGACACAAGAATTGCAATACCTAAGCTTTCATTCCACACTAATTATGGCATTAGCGGACTTGTCTTTTTAGCCTCTAGAAATTTGCCATAAAAAATTTTGCCATTTTTCCCCCCTTTGGAGAGTTAGGTGGTACGAAGGCAAAAATGGCCGCTTTTGTAGCAAACTAATAACAGCTAAACAACTCCCACGTTAGGATTGTGAACAAATTGTTACGCAGTAACACCACAATGACTCTGGAATGATACTATTCGAAGACAGCGCGGAAAAAAAAAGCATATAATTAGATAAATACTGGCCTTTTCAGATGATTTGGCTAAGGTGAGGCCAGAGATAAAATACCTATTTTGTAGGCATATTATGTTCTATATCTAGGAGCTTCTGCAAAAGGAGAACGCGTTGGGAAAATGGCCTAACTGCAATACGTAGACTTTCCAATGATCACAGAATGTTTCTAGGCGAACAATAGCACGAACCACGGCCTAGAATTTGAGAAGTAGTCAGCTTTTCAAACAATTTTGCTAAGCTGAACCAATGTACATAAATCTCGTTAGCACTATGTTATGAGGATCAGAATTACTTTTCGTTTATCTGTCATGCAATTCCATAACATTTCCGTTATATTCCAGAAATTTCTTTAATTTGACTCAGCAGTTTCCACAAATAGTACACCTTGTAATTATTATACACTATATATCGCAACAGAACATTCTAGATGATTAGAGTAAAAGTATAAAAGAAGGCTCTTCTGCCCGGGTTCTTGCCCTCGTGGCTGGCTGTGATTCAACTAATGCTATGGATGCTATACTATGAGGAAGCTATAATCAACCGAAGAGAAGAAAGAGAAGAAAGAGACGATGGCTGAAAAGGGAAGAAGACAAAGAGTTCAGAGTTTATTATAAAGTCTCCCGTAAGAGTTTATCCATAAAGAAAATCCAGTGAGTGGAAAGAATCCAGTGAATCAAAAAAGTCAAGATTTTTGTCTCTGGTCAGTGGAACTTGGAGTTCGAAGTTAATCAAGATCAATACCTGTATGGCCATGAAGACAGTAAACCTGCTTTACGTACTGCTTAATTAACTTAAGCTTTAAGCGAAGTAACCGTAAAATGTAAAACTAATTAAATAATAGTGAGAAAGGGTAACTGCTTGTTGTCACACTTTTATTGCGTGCCTTATATCGTACTTGGAGGTATTTTCATTTATGTCTTGTTCGCGGACATCTCTTCGTTATTCCAGCACGTATCAAACAACTACAACAACGTGATGTACATAAAAAAAGCAATTAGGTTTGCATCAGAACAAGGTCATGTTCAGCCTGCTCTAATTCAAAGGCCTGGTAACGGAGCTCAGAACTGTAAAATGGTGTATAAAAACAAAGAATTGAGGGAATACCACATCAATTTGAAAGGAAATGGACTTAAGGAGGCTCAAACCAGTTTTAGCACTTTCAACAAACTGTACTACTTGGAAGAAATAAATCTTTACTTAATAGTGATGTTATAATGCCATATGAAACACCAAAAGATGCTTAAAGAGATGCACTTATTAAGGTAACGTAATGGGTTACCATGGCAACAAAAGAGCCATCTTAAAACACCCTATATATTAAAAGTTAAAAAAGTTTTACAAACTCGGAGCTAAAAGTTAAAACTTATGAAATATTTCGTCCGTTTTCAACCGGACTTCATCAGTCAATGATGTGAAGGTTAAAAAGATGAATTTTAAAAACAAACATTATGCCGTTGACCGAAAGCATAATGTTATTTTATCGCGAGGCATTTCCGCCGGTTGTCTTATCAGTTTGCGGGTTGTGCTCTAATCTGGCAACTATGGAGGTCTCCTGTCCAATGAAAAATGGGCGCGTGTTAAAGTTAAGTACAAAAGGTCGGCTATCTCGTACACGCGGCCCCTTTCTACTATTGCCATCATCGCAAGAAGAACTTCTCTGCCTTTTAGCGTTCAGTTGTATTGTTCTTTCAGGCAAGTTCCCTTTAGTTCCTTTGTTATTTTGTCTTGCATTATTTCTAGAGTTCATTCACTTTGATTTCTTTTCCCTTAATTCCGGAGCTCTTCCGACGGGTAGTCTAATATGGGTACACCTCGCGTTTTAATTCTAGGCCATTCGTTTATTCGTCGCTTACATGATTTCATTGAAAGTGACTCTGGGCATTTGGATTTAACGTTCCATTTGTCGGCGTCCGCCCTCATTAGCTGGCATGGAATTGGGGGGCGCACAATCGCTAAAACGGTCAAGTTCGATCTACACATCCTTCACTCGTTTCGCCCAGATATAGTTATTGTGCAACTAGGCACTAATGATTTAACATCTTGTCCTCCTTTGCAAGTGGGCTCTGCCTTGGAGGATTTTGTGCACTTGCTGCATGATTCGTACGGCGTAAGGGGTGTATGCGTATGCCAGACTATCCGTCGACGTGCAGCTGTGGCTTTCAACCAAAGAGTCGATATTTTAACACGATATCTCCGGGTGGTCTTGGAGCCTATCCCTTATGCCATATACTGTATATTGTATTATAATAACCTTCCGAGTTCCCTTCAATTCTTGTATTGAACTAATTGTGCGTAGCTACAACAGAGCAGGGCTTGTCTTGGAGCCCACTTTCGATATATTAAAATTCAGTCCTAAACAAAACCCATCATCTCGAGGTTCTGGGAAATAAATATAACGATTTGTATGAGTTTATTGCCCAGAGCCTCGAGATGATGCCTTTTGTTTACAACTGAATTTTAAATTTTCGAAAGTGGGCTCCAATACAAGCTCTACTCTGTTGTGGCCACGAGTAATTAGTCCAATACAAGAATTGAAGGGAACTCGGAAGGTTATTATAATCGTAAAATTCCTATTTTTCATATCTAAAACAAACTCGCCTTTGAAAAGCTAATACTGTCGGGTCTTTTCAAGACTTGTCAACAGTTGCTTTTATTGGGTAAAAGGCGTCAGAGACACTTCCGGAAAACGCCGATCCCCCAATACATAATACACTTTAATTTTGCTGTTCATTAACCGCAAATGATCCATTCGACGGAAACATATATAAAGCGGAACTTGTTTTGTCGAATATGGAGAAAACCAGTTAAGTTCATCTTTAAATGACGGTAACTCAGGCCTTTTTTTAAATGAAATTTTCTCTACAGACACAAAACGACAGCTGCTCATGTTAGCACTCTTTTTTAAAAAATTATTGAAGCACTTGCAAGTCGGTGAAGGAAAACAGGAAGATCTTTCTGAATAGTAAATAATCCCAATTACAATAAAAAGTCAGAGGGACGAAGTGCTGTACCTTTCCAGAATCTATGTATTTCAAATAATTTTTCAATTATTCAGCAGACCTTCGTATATAAGGTGCAAGTCAATATGGTGAGCTCAGTATTGTTTTCAAACCAAGTTTACTCTACCCAAAATCAACAATGAACAGAATTTATGTCCACGCAAGCCATCTTAATACTCTTCTGTGATGCTGTCTTGAAGACAGCATGCCTTTGAAAGACACCACAGCTGTGTCACCCAATTATGCACATAGTCATTCACGACTGGGCGACCTCCATTGAGGTCGTGTTCATATTGGACTTTGCGAAGGCTTTCGACACCGTGCCTCATTAAAGATTGAAAGCTAGACTTTTTCTCTACGGTGTAAATGGAAACACGCTCCGCTGGATTGACGCCTTCTTATGCCATCTTCACCAACGTGTTTCGATTAACGGTGCCAAGTCTGAATAAAGTCCTGTAAGCTCAGGCGTCCCTCAAGGGACTGTGCTCGGCCCTATCCTTTTTAATGTGTTCATTTGTGATTTAGTGAACAATATAAACTCTGAGATACGGCTATTTGCCGACGATTGTGCTTGCTATCGACAGACCCGCTCCCACGAAGACCATGCTACTCTACAAAAAGATATTCAACATCTTGGAGACTGGGCCCAGCGATAGAATATGACAATTGAAAGTATAAGTGTAAAAAAGTGTAAAATCATGCACATTTCGAGGAAAGAAAACGTCACAAGTCCCACCACTTATGCTTCTTAGGGGGGAACCGAACCACTTCACTTTTGAGGAGGGGAGGGTGGGGTGGGGGTAGGAGGTTTGGAAGATTTCTCAGTTGCAAGAATTTTTTCCTAACTGACCACCACGGCAGATTTTTTTTTCAGTCGAAAAGCAGTGCGCAATAATTTTTTTGGGAGATTATCCTCTGGAGGATTTTTTTCCCCTCCATTCGGGAGTGGGACACACCTCAACTAAAGAGCAACCTGCATTTGATAGTGGTTTCTTCTTTGTAAAATGTTTTCTATTGTGCAGTGTATTGCCAGCACAGGTGTGTAGGGCTTGAGACTAGCACCTGGGCTATTCCATTCCTTGCGGCCACCATATGCCAACCATGCACCATTGAAAAATATCAAGGTGTAGACAGGCCAAACACAACTCCTATTGGTCAAGAGAGGATATTTAAAGACCTCAGAGTTTTGCTCTAACGAGTACATCTTTCAAAGGCCTCCCTTTTCTATTGAAGGGTTTTCAACTGACGTCACGGCGGCCATGTTTGTGTACAGAACAATGCTGTAAAATGTCTTTTGGGAATTTGATTCTATTTTTATGCAAAGACTTGTGGAACCATTTTCTATTGTTTTGCACACCAACGTGGTCGTCTCATCACTTGGATGAAAACCAAGGACATGAAATAAGGAAGGGGTTTTAAAAATTCTCTTGGTAAGGGATAGTTTTGTATAAGATGGAATTTGTTCACTGATGGGTGAAATTTTGTAAGAAACGGCAAAATTCTTTTGCGCGTTTTTTGTTTATTTTGTAGAGCCAACATTCTTCCGCTAAAATTGACTTCAGATAGAGTCATGTTGGAAGAAGGAAGGAATCGCCATTCTATGAACATACGAAACATTTTATGAAAACAGCCCTCCGATTCCCACTCGCTTCCCTAAATGCTAAGACTTATCTTGGAAGAAAATTTTTTTTCCATTTCAAGGGGAAACCACACAGAACCGCAATGGGAAAAAAAACGGCAGTATCTTTTGCTAACATCTTCATAGCGAAAGTTGAGACAGATACCATCAACCAAAGCCCTTACAAACCACTGGAAAAGATACAATGACGACATCTTTTCTCTATGGAAACATAAACAAAAAAGCAATAAACAACTTCACGGAGCTGCGAATAGCTTCCATCCTACAATAAAATTCACGGCTGGGATTTCAGATAATTGAATTTCTGGCGTTTGAGTGTATACTAATTAGCCCGAAATGAAATATTTCTGCGGCACTGGAGCAGTGGCGACTGGAATTAGTCCAGTCAAAGTGCATTATGGGTTGTCAAGGAGGACTATGTGAGAGGTTTGTAGCACGTGAGATAGTCATTCTAGGCCGAACCTCGTTTGATCTTAGATATATTTTTAAGTAGAACGTTCTTTTAGTCAACGCGGGTAGACGCGTTTGAAATTTGTAGCCTCGTAGGATTGGCTATTTAGAGTTTGAGCCATGGTTCCTACCCAGATTTCCTGCCGACTTTTTTCCCCCACGGGGTTTTTTCCGGCGGGTTTTTTCTGGCCTCCGTCTGACAGTAGTAGTTGTATAAACTGTCGTTCAGCTCTGTCTCTTGTCTTATGCCTTATACTTAGATCTTGTAATAGGTTGTAGTATAACGTATCGTTATAGTTACTGGTGCTCGGTCTAAACTGCCAAAATAAACCTAATGGTTTTTCCTCATGTTGTGTACTGCGTGGTGGAGCTAAAATCTGAAATAACATTGATGAAATGATATATGAAATGGATCATATATGAACTGCGGATATGAAATCAAGTAAAGCTATGATCCTCGCATTTATGAACGCAATTTTTGCAATTAGGTAAAGTAGCCTGAAAAATTCAACACTTCAACGGGGTTTCAACCCGTGACCTCGCGATACCGGTGCGACGCTCTAACCAGCTGAGCTATGAAGCCATTGACGTTGGGAGCGGTCATTTGTGGGTTCTAATGTTCCCGTGAGGAATGAATCAACGATGAAATGATATATGAACTGGATCATAGATGAACTGCGGAAATGATCAAACGGGTTCAAAGCCGGTTGAAGTCCTGAATTTTTCAGGTTTCTTTACGCAGTTGCAAAACTTGCGTTCATAACTGCGAGGATCAGAGCTTAACTTGATGAAATAACATTCTTGGATACATGTGTATCCCAGGGCGATCGATTCAAAATGCACTCTATTCTTGATGTGCGCACGCACTTTAAACCGAAAGAGACTTCAACTCCTGCTTCCCTCCAGGTGTCAGGAAAGGCTTCATCAAAGGCAAAGCCCTAAGGCTTCTTAGAACTAACTCTTAAAAAGCGAAATTTGAAGAACACATCGCATTATTCAAACAAAGATTACGCCACAGAGGATATCCAGATGACCTTTTGAACGTGACTCTATCTGAAGTCGATTTTAACGAAAGAATGTCGGCTCTAAAAAATAAAAATAAAATTAAAAAAAAACGCGCAGAAGAATTTTGCCGTTTGTTACAAAATATCGCACATCATTACTTAATCTCAAACATATTCTTGTGAACAAACGGCATCTTATGCAAAACCAGCCCTTACTAAGAGAAATCTTTAAAAGACCCTCCCCTTATTGAATATAGAAAAGGGAGGTCTTTGAAAGATTTACTCGTTAGAGCAAAGCTCTTAGGTCTTGGAGTCGTGTTTGGCCTGTCTACACCTTGAAACATCATTGAAATATTTATAAGACTCTATGAACTCACTGAACTCCCATTTTTAAGAAAACCTTGCTTTATTGAATAAAAGAGCATAGTTTTTATGCAAACGACTCAGATTTGGTAGACCACAGGTAGGGATGGGCCTTAAATTTGTAAGAATATTTTTTGGCTGCACAACACACGCATGAAAGTTTTTCCCCTCAGACCTGGCCATGCATGGATTGAATTACCAACCACTCGACGTTTTTTTTTAACCAAATGATATTGACCAAATGCAAAAATGGCTGGCAAATTAATCTTTTTCATTATATAAACACCAATGACATACCAAGTGAGCTTTCGCGCGAAAACATGATATCTTCACACGTGAAGATAACATGTCATTTTCACACGTGAAAAGATCACTGTTTCTATGGTTATATGAAAATCGCGCAACACGAGAAGAGAAATTTTCGTAGCTCCACGTGGCCACGTAATATCCTGTATATCTCTGTTTATCTTCTGAGCATCGGTAGCACGCATGAGCAAAAGGAAACGAATTCTACCTCCAAAAATAGACTACCCAGGCTAAATTGAACAATGATGAAAGAATCGTTTATTGGCGGCCATTCTGGCTGCTGTCGATAGTTCAGTGTTCAGTGCCAGCAAGAGTGGGTGGAGGAATATCACTGACGTCATTGTTTACATGGTTTTATTAACATACGAGTTTACTCAGAGAAAGCACCACACTATTTACAAATTGACTTCAAAAGGTAAAAGAACTTGTTAAACTTTGTACAAGGGCCAATTTTGTGCCTTTAAGCATTGAGAACGAGCCAATTATTAGCCATCAAAATTGGCTGCAAAAGCGCTAATGACCCTGTACATTATATGTAAAACTTCGAATTTCCAACACAGCATTGCTCGGAAACTATCTGGTATATCGCATTCAAATTTTCAGATGTAGCTCAATACGCAAAGACATTTAAATAATCAGTATCTTTTTTTCTTGACTGACTAATTTAAACGGGGGGAAACTTTGCACAAATATTCCCCTATTCCACTGAAAAATGCCTTAGGAAGCCGAAAATATGCAATGAAAAAATAATTACGCATATAAATACGAACATCTTTCCCTGTCGATTAGCTGGTACCTGTCGCGTCGATTGACAAACGGTTTTCGAACCTAATTACATACATTCTTACTCGCTCCAACCACAAAAAAGTTCAGGGAAAGAGAGAAACGTTTCCCTTGAAAAAAAGGGTTGTGGAGGATCACTCACATCTCAAACTACTATTTCGAGGGTAGTTCAACTTCTTCTGTAAATTTGTGGTACAAGATCGACAAGTTCAAATACAAAGGCCATAATCGTATTTTCACGGTTGGACTGGAACGAGCAACGAGTCGAGGCTGATACGGAGGCATTCTGCAACACGTCCTCTACCTCTGAAATGACGATTATCGAAAATTCCTAATTTTCTCTGGATTGACTGTTATCGTCAATTTAGATTACTCTGTTCCAGGATGTGCGGTAGTAGACAAAAATTAAAAAAATAAAAAGTAAAAGATGCATTCCTGGACGAAATTTGAACCCGGAGGTTTTTATGCACTTAACCAATAAAGATCAACTGGCTTAAGATTGTACCGATTATTTACCAACAATAATAACGAAGATATCGTTGACGTCACCTATTATCATTAATGTGCCAATCAGAGCCTCATTGGCTGTCGAAAACAAAGGTTCTTTTGTTCCTGTAGTTGGCATATTGGAATGACAAAAGTAATGTTGAAGATCCGTTACCAGGATTCATGCTAAGAAAAAAGTAAAATCGTTCTCTGGTAAAAAGTTTTGAAAAACTATGAGCTTTCGACAGACTGAACTGCTTTCAACGGATAAAAATGTGTGAAGCCTAAAAGCGAAAGAAATTTAAATATAACGAAAAATTCGCATAAATTAAAGGATAAAAGCATGTAGTAGAAAGAATCTTTAAAATGCTAAGAAAGATTAGTGTATCACATTCTCTTAAAGAAACACTAATTTTCTTAGCATTTTAAACATTCTTTCTACCACATGCTTTTATCCTTTAATTTATGCGAATTTTCGTTATATTTAAATTTCTTTCGCTTTTAGGCTTCACACATTTTTATCCGTTGAAGGCAGCAGTTCAGTCTGTCGAAAGCTCATAGTTTTTCAAAACTTTTTACCAGAGAACGATTTTACTTTTTTCTGACCAAAGTAATGTTCGTAAACAGATATCTTCCCTATTAGTATATATAAGATCATTGCTGAATAGTGGTTAAGTCTAGTGCGTGGTTTTAAAATGGTTAGCTTTCTCTTGAGGTTTGGTAACCGGCACTTTCTCCTCTTTAAACTTGTTTCTTAGTGGGTGATTATTAATACACGTTGACTTTACAGCGGCATTCAAAAGAAAAAAAATATCGACATATTAAAAAATGACGTTCTGGCAGTTAGCGATGTGGTAGTCTAGTGCTTAAGTGAAATAGTTATCAATCGAACATTCCAGGTTCGAGTCCTGCGAGTTCAGACATTGGGGTTCGGATTTTATAAATTCATATATTCATATTCACTTCCCATAATCACTATCAAGAGCTAACTACCCGAAATTGACGATAATAGTCAAGTTAGAGAAAAATTGGAACTGTCCATAATCGTCATTTCAGAGGTAGATGGGCTATTTCCAGAGGCAAATTATTTTTCCGCATTATAGCCTCCATCCTATGCTAGTTCCAGTCCCACTCAGAGTCCTGACAAGAAGAAGTGTCTCGTCACGTCACTTGCTTCATATTTTGATATTATCTATGATTCTGCAAAAGCGCCGCTCTCGCATTCACCAGGGCTTTGAAAGCATCTTCCGATCCAGGAGCAAGGCTTTTGTCCGGATGTATCAAAACCGCTAATTTGCGATAGGCGCGATTGATATCATCCCTGAAAAAAAAAAGGCAAATAAATACAGTAAAAGGGATAACTTGCATGTCAAGCATTCCTCGGCGAAAGAAGAGCTTTGGAAAGATTTTTCTCACATTTTCTGCGTGAAAATTGAGGGGACGACGGGGGAACTCCATCGGCCTTTCGCGCAGTAAAAATGCGGTAAATTTTCTCAAAGCTCCTTTTTTTATTACTAAGAAAGTGATCTTTACGATGTTTGATCGTTCCACAGTCCGGTCGATTACATCTGTCTCTAATGTCAAGAAACTTTAGTTAATACAGAATTTTGTCTCAAAGATGAAGTCTGACCATGTAACTTCTCTTTTGCGTCAACTTAACTAACTCCCAATTAAAAAGCAATTATACCTTACAGGTTATTTATTGTTTAAATTGTGTTACACGCATTCAATGTAACGCAAGTATGTCTCTGCTCTGACCAATTTTGCAGAGAACAAGTATCCACAAGAGATTGACGCGCAACCGAAACAGCCTAGAAAGCCCATTTTTTAAAACTGTATCCGTCAACTATCGTTCGCCTACAAGGCGGCAGTGTAGATCTGGAACGACTTGGATATCTCGTTTAAATTAAATCCATCAATTCCCACTTTTAAGCGCGCAATGAAAGACCATTTATAGTCCTTGAGTATTAACTCGTAGAATTTTGATTGATCTTATTGAATTTTGTCATAATTTTTATAGTGGACTTAAACCAACGTCCACTGATTTGTAAATAGTTACATAAGAGCTTTAATTTTTGAGTATCTATTAAAAAGATGATGATAATGATGATGATGGATGTATTATTATTATTACTATTATTTTGTTTCGCACGGGAACGCTTGCTACAAAGGCTAAAACCAGAATTACAGCAAATAAAAAAAAAGCGGAGGCCCCGTCTCATAACCCATGTTGGCAAGAACCCACTCACTATTCGATAAGAGTTGGAGACGTAGTCCCTGGCATTGTGGTCTGACCTATCTAGAGGGGGGCATCTTTCACTTCGTAAAATAATTGTAAACTGCGTAACAAGCAGTCTGGCTAAACTCCTCGGCATAGCGTGTTAAATTAGCCCTGAAAAGCCCCTAGGGGGGGGACTATTATATTCACTTCACTTCACTTCACTCTTCACCTTCATCACAGATGACGTGGAAATGTAAGAACAAAAACGTGACACGCGGCGAGTGTGTCACTGATGTTCTTAGATGGACCAATTTCTATAATTGATTCTAATTGGCTTAATCAATCACATAGGCCGCGTTTTTACAGCAGCCGTTGTCTCGCTTAACATTCCTGAAAGTGGTTTGTTCGCAGACTTCGTCAAACGACTTAAAAATGATACGTGTTTTCACGGGTAAGATTAAATGAGAGCAGCCAATGCAATAATAACTGAAAATAATAAAAATAGCACTTCTGTTGCATTTCCGATTTGAACTTGCTTAAGCTACCTGGTTTAATGGCTTAAATTTAATGGAAATTCTATTGAAATTTGCCGAGTCGCTTAACTTTAAGCGAGTTGGGAAAGGAATTTTCCGTTGTCAGTCGCTAAGCGACTTAAAAAATCGCTCGTGAAAACACGGCCACAGTCTAACAATCATTTAACTCGCTCTGACCAAGCAGGAGCGCTTACAGTGGTGAATTATACAACCAAATTTCAGTGCTTCACTCACTAACGACGAGATACAGCCGTACCACAGTTTCGTCAAAAAATAGTCCCGTTAGATTTCGGCGTCAAAATGTCGATCGCAAAGGTAACCAGCGCTCCGAAACGGGGCGTCTGCGCTGCGAATCTCATCGAGATTCACCTTAGCCGATCGTACCTTATTTTCTTCAAAGCTGTGCTTTTATTTAACAAATAGACTCCATGTTGGGGTGCGTCTCTTCAGTGATCAATAGAATAGATCACAAATCATGAGGATGAACTTTGTATAAGTGTCAACTGTGTTCAGCGGTGGGACACTAATTAGGAAATGAAATCAATCGTAGGTTGGTTTTTGAGAAGAGTGGAAGACTGGAGTACTCGAAGAAAAACCTCTCGGAGCAGAGTGGAGAACCTGCAATCTCAACCCAGACATGTGAAGCCGAGTCTGGGAATCGAACGAGGGCCACACTGGTGGGAGGTAAGTCCTCTCACCACTGCGCCAGGCGTCAAAATGTGATAAAAACAAAAAAAGTGGCACACAAGTCGTTAGCGATTGTGATCTTAAGATTACTGAATAGACGCACGGCAACATGAAATATATTTCTTTTATACAATAGATAATTCAAAGTTTTTGACGATGACGTCAGCTGTTTGTCCTCATCATAGGTGACAACCAATCAAAAGCTTATCATATGAGCCAGTTATAACTCTTACCTGCTAGCTCCAGCCGTGAGTCCAAGCCTCGCGTAGTTATCCTTGGCTGTTTTCAGTCGCTGAATAGCTTCAGCTTGTTCCTTGGTGTATCCAACAGTAGTGGGTGCACTTATCCCTACTGGTCTGCCTCCGTTTTCCATCGCTGTCAGCACAGATTTGAACAGGGTCTTAATGAGAGAGAAAGGGGGCAGTAAACAAAAAAAAAACGCATTTTTTGGCCTGATAACGAATGGAACCACAGCTGTATTCTCTACTTTCTGAAATTCCATAAAGCTTAGTTCCCACTGGCGACATAAGGATCATAAGCATAATCATAATCATAAACATAAACATAAGCTTCTTATGTTCTAGTGGGGACGGCCGCTCTAAAAACGTAATGCTTTCCTCGAAGCTGGCCGCCAACTTGAAAATGAACCGACCCGAAAGTACTGGTCCTAGACTTTAATTGGCCAAAACACAATGACCCCGTTGCGTCATTATGTTTCTCATTATGTCGTTATGATTTTCGCGTTCTCACTGCAAAGAAAAGCGACATAGTCATAGTCAAAGCCATAATCATAATCATAAGAAAATGGTCGATCATTTTCTTATGATTATGATTATGTTGATCATAGAACCGCCTATGATTATGTTTCTGGACGTTCCCACTAAGACATAAACGACATAACAGCGTTATGTTCTTGCTTATGATTATGATTATGATCTTTATGTCGCTAGTGGAAACTAAGTTTAATACATCTTGTCTACCCCCAAGAAAGTTGCATAGGCATTGTTTTGATTCATAGGGGTAGGTTTAGGCATTGTTTTTAGCTGTATATTCCAAGAGAAAGCGAAAACAATGATTATGCAAAAGTTGGGGGTGGGGAGATGTATTATCGTATTTGAGAAATTGAGAATTCGGTACTTAGTTGAATGAATTAGCGTTTTTCGAGGGACTCCGCCCGATTGGCTCAGTTGGTGTCAGGATTTTTATCGGTCTTTCAACTAAGGGGTTGTTTCAATAAAAAATCAAATATTCTGTTACGGGACCGTTACAGTTTTCCATGGACATTCGGTTAAACTGCACCTCGTGAGTCCACAACATTTTGACCACTGTGATGACGAATATCGTTGTCGATAGGAGTGCAGACAACGCGGAACCACATTCGATTTGTTTCTACCACAAACGTTGAATGTCAAGGAAAATGTTCATCTTGTAGTGTGACCAAGAGTGTGACACAAAGAAAGAGCAAGTGTTGGCTACAACTTTCTCGCAATCTCATTGGTTTATTTCTTAAAATAAGCGTTTCTGACTGGCTATTTTAGAGTCATCCATATTTGAAAGCTAAAAAAGGCATTGCGTGGCACGTGGACGCGAGAGCCGTTGTCTAGACTCTTATTGACAACGGCAAATTGGCCAATCTGATCGCGAGATAACAAGTAATTGTGGCAAAAATCAAACTATAGAGCTTTCGCGGGTTGACATGTCAATTAAAAAAGAGAAGTGAATTATAAAAATGGCCACAAGTCTCTTTCTTAGCTTTTAGCGATAAAAATTTCTTCCGAGAGCTCTATCGAAGCTACAGCACTTTTTAAGTCTTAGAGGAATCTCCTCTTCAACAAAAATAGCTTTAAATCCAAGAAATAACCTTTAAAGTCAAGTCGTGCGATCAGTCAATTTTTTTTTTTCAAAATAAGCGTTGGTATCCGAAATAAATAAGTTTTTAGGATCGCCAATTTTGTTTTCAACATTCGCAGGCGCTACCATCTTGAATAGACTGATTTAGCATGAAGACGCGACGTCAAGCTCCGTGAAAGAGCTTGGTACCCAGTCAAATTCCCGCCTCCTGCGATTCTGGCCTCGCGTTGTGGACGTGGAAGCCAGTAGTTTGCGGTCTTCCCTAGAACGTGGACTTCAGTTAGGTCGCTTCAGCGATGGAAAACACACCGAAAAAGCTAGTACTAGTGTTACTATTGATTTGTATTGTATACTAGATATTTGAACTTATTGTCAGAATTGCGATGAGCTGGACGTAAGAAAAGAACATTTTACTCATCAGACGCAATGGGCGCTCAAAGGGGTTTTCAATTCAAAGCAAGAAGCAGAGAAAGAGGGAATGTATGGCAAGCTATTGCCTCTTCAATTCTGACAGTTCAGGAGGTGTTAGAGACAGTTTTACTTTGATTTCAAGAAGGTATAAGGCGAAAAATGCCGAAGAACTAAAAAGTAGCGAAGACGAACTGAGCGAATACCATTTACTACTGAAAGAGTTAGCTCACTTAAGTGAAGCATCGGACAAGTAAGCCAATGCAGAAGACGAAGTTGCTAAAGAAAAAAACAGTACAGAAAAGGAATTGGCTCTCGAAATAAGGTAAAGAGCAATGAAAACAATGGGCCACAATTAAAAAAGATCACAGTCTGATCAAATTCAGCAGGATTAGATCAAGGAGATCATGGCTGGAAAAAAAAACAGACCGAGATCTGAAGTTGAAAGAGCTCCAGCTTGAAGAGCAAAGAAAGGAAACCCTTTCCTTTCTTTGCTCAGCAGAAGAAAAGAAAATAACTGATGGAGCATATGCAGAAGCAAATTCAAATGCAAAGAGACAGCCAGCAGCAGCAACAACAGCAAATGATGCTAATGCAGCAGATGATGAACAATATGCAACAGCAGCAGCAACAGCGATAGCTTTTCACCTCAAAGAAGGATAAAGAGTAAACTAGAGTGTCACTAATACATAATGTTTGAAATTTTGTTTGTACCTTTATTACAAGAAGTTGTCTGTAGATTTTGACTGAAAAAGTTACAACTAATGTTTCAGTTATAAACTGAAGTAAAATAGCTCCCTTATTTCTCACCACTGATACTTAGAATTGTTTAGGCATGGTCAATGAGACCTAAATTGGACTTGTTGAGTCTGAGTATTCCATAAGCCCTTGAACTTGAAATTGTAATTTTCTAATCAGAAAACAAAACATCATCAAGCTAGCAGTGAAAAAGATAAGTTTTGATGGATGTTATGATGATAAAGCTTCGGTTAAGTCGATTGTGTGCTGCTGTATATGTATAATATAACCATTCCTATAGAATGGTTAAATTTTCTTATCACTAAAATGCCACCTAGCTAGATTTAATAGCTTCTTAGTTATTTTCTAGGGAGCATTGTAAGTCTATTACTTATTTCGTGTATCCCTATTTACGGGTGGTACAAATAAACTTTATTGTTGTTGTTGTTGTACAATATTGCATACAATGGTAACACATATTTCATAATTTTACCCCACACTTTTCAAATGCTGTGTTGCAAAATGATTTTGAAACATTAGCACTATTTTACACACTACATGTTATATAATCCAATGTGAACATGAATGATTACAATGTCCCACCATTTGAAAAGACCCATTAACAGTGTTTCAATCTATCTGTGCATGCAAATACACGTACAGATGTCTGTATTGGGCAACATATGAAGTGAAAGGTGTTGCTGTGAAAAATTAAGGCGCCCAGAGCTATTCTCTGGCAGCCCCAGGCTACTCGGCTCCTGTTAGGCAACAGCCTTAAATTAAACGAGCGGTACCGAAAGCTTAGTGCGAAGTCTTGCACGTACGAGCACAAAAAAGAAGAAACTAAGAAGTGGTTTCACTTTGACCATTTGCTAATCTTAAAAGCAAAGAAAAATAAAAGCGACAAAGGCAAATTTGAGTAAACCAAAGGCTCAAATAGTAATTTAATTGCCATAAACGTGTTTGTTGTTGTAAAGTAGGCACATAAAATAGAAGCAACAAAATAGACCAAATAGACAAAATAGACCAAAGCATCCCTTTCATAAGTACAATGTAACATACAAAACTTCCAAAGTTTCATACAAAACTTCCCTTTCATACGTAGCGACAATTCTTTACCTTTCACGAAATTGTCGTGCAGCCCGTACGTCCGTCCGTCCAATGTGAACTTCCACAGCAAAGCGACATCAAAATGCCGGACTGATCCGCTAAGAACGAGACAAGCGATTTACCCTTCTCTCGATGTCGATGATTTCGGATATCGACCACATATCATCTTTGGGGGAGTAAATCAGCGACATTTCCCAGTTTGTTCTCAAAAGACCAGCAGACTCACCTACCCCTAGATGAAATAACGAGATACTCACCCACCACTACGCGTCGTCTAACAAAGAATTTGAAGAATTTTCAGCCTATTTTGCGTCAAGTAAAGCATCATATTGTGTCCGACCCTTTGGAATATTGACATCTGACACCGCAATTTTAATCAGGAAATATTATGTTGCTTACTTGAAGTATCATGCCCCATTGAAAACCTACTAGTTAAAAACGGTTGGTTCCAAGAGTTTAAACGGTGTTGGTGTGTCTGGTAAACAAAGTCTAAAGCACTATTTCTTCCAAAACGCAGTGCCATTTCAGTGTATCTACAAGGAAAAGCAATCCTTTTTAACTAAATAGAAAGGCCTTCCATTCCAGAACAGGCAGTTCTCTAAGAAAAAAAAAATAATGGGAAATCGCAAAGCATGAAGCAGTACAGCAAGATCAGATATGTCGAATCTCAACTCCACTTGACATTCAGCTTCATCCTGATCATCCAAGTTAAATTTGTCATACTTCGAATACGGAAATACTCCTCTTGAAATGTTTTCTCCATAAAGAGCCGTGAATTCCACATCATCAATAATATCTTTCAAACAGGAAGCCAGCAAAACGTCTCGAACATTTTGAAGACCATAAGCTGCTGCAAATGTTTACTAATATGCGTAAGCGTCTTCTTCGTACTTGGCGCGCTACATCAAGAAAATGACCTGACATCGGTTCGAGTACTCCAGTCGTAGCCGATACAAAGCGCGGGAAAACGTGCACACGTAAACCACGATTGGTTTTGGTTTCACTTCTGATTGGTTGAAAAAATGGCGCGAGAACTTTGAACCAATCACTGGGTGAAGTAAATGCAAAACCAAAGCAATTCGCTAATTACTTTCGACACTCAATCGAAAAACCGCTCTACGGTTGCCCTCTTGTTATAATTTTGTGTCAGAACAATTGGGCTTGCAACCGTAAAACGTCACAATTATTCAGGATGGTGTTTTCCTGATACAAACACTTTTTTTTTAAAGAAATTTGTTTAGAAACATAATTTCCTTTAATTTACTCTGTAGTATTGGGGTAGGGGTTCCCTTTAAGAACACTGTACGTCAGTCCAAGTGAGAAGCTCATCTCACGATGTTTAGTATTCAATCAACTAGGCCCAGGTTGCTCGAAGCATGGTTGTTAAATTATTGAGGCCATCCTAGGATATTTGGGGAACAAAGGAGTTACATGGCTAATTTGAACTGGCGAACAGTGCAACAATGTCAAAATATTTTAGGAAACAAGGGAACAAAAACAAATTTGACCAATTTTAGGCCTCAAAGTTTGAAAGTAATTTGGGGAAAAAGGTAACACAAGCAAATATTTAAAGGGAACAAGGACCCCCTGCCCCCTGGGAGGGCCTCATTATTGTACTCGCCTGGAAAATGAGGCTGATCTGGAGTCATAAATGGTTTATTGCATGTACTGTAGCTTAGATTATTGAAAATTAATTGCATGTGGTTACACTCACTTGAAACATGTCATTAATCCCTTCACCAGTTTGTGCTGAAGTTTCAAAATAATAAAATCCGTGGCTGTTTGCCCATAATTGGCCTTCTGCTTCTTCTACCACTCGTTTGCGACAGTCTACCTGCAAAGTGAAGTCCAGAGTCTGAGTAGTCATCATTCACCCTTCTGCACTGAGAAGGCAAAACAAAACCCTTCCTAATCTCTCAACATATTCCTCAGAGAAATTACCAACATAATATCATGGGTGACAAATTACTCCTTAATTTAGACGCGAAATTTCAGGATTAATTTATAATTTCACATGTGAAATTATAAAATTTCCATGGTAACATCTCTTGTATCTCGATAAGAGCCAAGATGGTGTCTAGATTTAAGACAGTGACCATTGTGAGAGGAGAACATTAAGTTTTAGACATAAATGAAAAACAAACTGTACATTATTAGCACTCTTTATATAACAAATTCTAATGAAGACTGTTTAATCGGTTCTCATCTACAGTATACCTGAGGTTTTTTTTGTTTTTGTTTTTTTTTTTTTGTTTTTTCCCCAGCGATTCCTTATGAATTATTAACAAGTTTTAAAAGAAATATATCTACTTCACCTTGTTCGCACAGACAGTGAAGACAACCCCTTCTAAATCTGTTGGATTGCCAATATCTCTCCTTATTTCTTCCAACCAGCTGTCCAATGATTCAAAACTTTCCCGGTTACCAACATCATACACCAGCATTGCACCTTGGGTATCCTTGTAGAATTCATTGCGAACCTTGAAGGAATTACAAATGCATGTGGGAAAATCAATATTATAATAATTATAGTAATAATTATAATAACTCTGTAAGTTATTGGGACCATTCAAAACATCTTGCGATTTTATTTGGGGTTAAATCCCCAGGTTTCACTTTATTTAACCCTCTCCTTCCTACGATTAACACTTATAGACGCTACTCTGTCTAACACAGACAACTTAACTAGTCAATGGGGGCCTCTTCTGGGGTGAAAAGGTTAAATTCACAACATCTACAATCCTGGACAAAGGTCTTGGGACACTTGAGCTAAAATGGTTTAAAATGAACATGTGTTAGACCATCTATGACACAGTGCACCCTCCCCATTTCAATGTTGCAGGGTGTCCCGCGGCACGTTCGTTCAGAAAAATAGGAAAATAGGAAACTCAGGATTCAAAAAATAGGAAACTTTGTAATAAAAAATAGGAAAAAATAGAAGAATCAATAGTAGTTTGATGGACAAAGAGAGCCTCCCTGCACCCCATCAGCTATCCCAATTCACCACTTTAGCCCATAACCTGACAATGAATGAACATGAATTCAATAAAGGGGTCCCAGGAAATTCTGTCCAGGGCCCAGTTGTTCGAAAGGTGGACAGCACTATCCACCAGATAAATCACTGTCCACTGGATATAAACTCAATTGGTTAAATTGCCAGTGTTTATCCCCAGGATAAGGATTTTGTCCAGTGGATAGTGCTATCTACATTTGTACCCTTCAAACAACCCACGAGCCCACAATTGTAAATCCAGGCACTAAAATAATAATGTCTCCTTTTGATTAAACCCTTTAACCTCCTCAGAGTGACAAATGACAAATAGAGTTTACTTAGTGTCTAACACCTGTCTGAAATGATTTCCCACTTACAGTAGTTACTAGTAGGGAACGTCTCAGGGGTAAAGGGATTAAACAACATTTAGGTCCACTCAAAAACTAATTACCCCCTTAAACCAATTCCCTCATAAAAGTGACACCAATTGATTTTACTCTGTCTAACACAACATGATTTTGCTTGTCAATCGGAATTGGCTCAGGGGCAAACATGGATCTTTGTCCCCTGGCGGGCATGCTGGTCAAAGACAATAGAATTTGTACCCAGAGCCTCTAGTTGATGTGTTCGGGAGCAAGTTCTGACAGGGGGTGCAAGACAAAAGTATTCAGTCTTTCGGGACACAAAATGGTCGCCAAGTGAAAAAAGGCCCATATCAAGGCCCACTAAAAATTTGCTACCAATATTACATTAGAATATATACCAACTGGGAACTCCGAAAAATCCGAGCCCCATATGGGGCTCGGATTTTTCCGAGTTCCCAGTTGGTTCTACCATTCTTTCATTTCTCATGTGTTTATATCATTCTCACAATATTACATTAATTTTTTTATTTGCTACTATTGTTCCAAACCAGTTTATACATGTTTGGAATCTGTCTGCTAATTGCTTCTCTACATTAAAGCTGCTCTACAGTACAAATATGTTTTATTTCAATCTTGAAATAGCTTTCTACCCTTGTGAAATCCTTGTTAAAAATCCACACATGCAGGCCACCATCTTAGATTATATGTGATCTCATTTAGCTCAACTTGAAGTTTTGCAGGAAGCTTGAACACACAAAGCTCTTGAGATTACTCTTCATAAATCCAGTCATGCCTTTTTGTTCATCAACATAAATTGTTCAAATAGGTCAGTTGGACGACACATTCACGTTGTTCACATTTCTGAGAGAAAAGTAGGATCAGCTGAGCTCAATGACGTCACATATAATCCAAGATGGCCACCTGCATGTGTGTATTTTTAACAAGGATTTCACAAAATTAGAATGCAGCTAGTATTCAAGATTGAAATTTTGGCTAAAAACTTTCTCCTTATGACCTTTCTACTTGTCGGAAAAAAAAAAAAAAGAAAAGGATTTTGGAGTTAACTTCTTCTGTAAATTACAGCTGGTCAATTATTAACTTGCAGGTATTAGTGAAAAATTAAATTAATTTGCTATTATGGCAAGCAATTCTTAGGCTATTTATGGAGCACTGTGAGTGGCTGGTTTTTGGTTGGTGTGCTTTAATTACAGTACAGACCATTACCATGGAAATGGTCTGTTTCCATATTTTGTCCTCTCTCTCCCTGGAAATTCAAGTTTAAAAGCGAAACACAAAACGTTTTTGAAAAGCAGAATTTAATTTGTTATCCCAACAGTATGTAATAAATTATTACATTTATTAACAGCAAGCAGAATTTACTTTTGTACATTAAATGTTGGCTGATGGAGGATGAAGGTTACAAACATTCACCAAGTGAGGAAGCGACCAGATTTGCTCAAAGATTAATGATGCCATATAATAAACGACTTACTAACCTCACTCGCTACTGGAACCGTACTGGGGACTATTGGCTCTCAGTAATTTTTGTACGGACTGCCAATGCAGCTAGGGCCAATATTCCCCAGTACAGCCGTCGCACTGGGTTGGAAAGAGGTTAGTCATTAAAAACCAGGCGGAACAACTTGCAATCAAGATCCTTGAATAGCTGAAGTTAATTAATTACGTAACTTTCTCAGATAAGTACCATCCACTACAGGCCACATAGCACAACATTTGGCTAATTGGGACACTAACAAACCCACACACAAGTTGTTATGTCTGTTTGCTCAGATGCAGTGAGTTGTTGTCTGATCTGCAGGATTTTAAGGTAGCCATGGCAACTGTGAATACCAAGCGAGCTGAGCTACCATAGAATTCCATAAGTCTATCCAGCTCACTATGTCAGAGTATGATGCACTGAGTTTTATTCTTACAAGATCTTGTAAGATTCTTAATTAAGAAACAAAGTAAGATCGTAATAAGAAACTTATTAAGAATCTTGGTAAGATCTTACAGTAATAAGATTTCCACCTAGGTAATTATAAACTATAATTCAAGTGTAAGGGCTGTCTCCAAAGTTACATGTAGGTCCATGTTTATCTCTGATTTTGGACTGCCTAAGAAATCAAGATGTAGTAAACACTGATTTCTACCTCGTAAAACACTGGATGTCCAGCCATGTCAAATATATTCACTTTAACCTCTTTGTCATCAATTGAAACCCTAGAAAAAAAAAAGTCATCATACTGAAAATTGAGAAAACAAATTGCCTCCCATGATAAACTTGACTTGATGCATATCTCTTTCCCTAAACAATCTCACTGCCCGGCTCTAGTTATTAAAAGCAACTCTCTAGGGGTATTGGTAACCTGAAAGTGTGAGCAACAGGCATCACAGGCACCCCAAGCTCAGTGTGAGGGAAAGACAACAAAAATATACAATGTAAGGATTTGTATGGGAATCCTGATAAAAGACCTGAGAACTGATAATTTTACAAAAAAATCCTTACCTTAAAAAGCCTTACCTTATTGCCATTGTGGTTCACTTCATTCCTGTGTGTGTGTGTTTTTTTTTTTTTCCAGATTAGTCGCAAATTGTGAGCCATTATCAGTCCCTCCTGGATTCTCAGGAGCCCACCAAATGAAGTCAAATATTCCAGGTTAAAAATTCCCATGCCCACAAATCCACCATATAATTCAAGGGCAGGAGGTTTTTCTTTCATTTCAATCTGCTACCCGCACAACCAAAGCCTTGCCAGTGACGTCAGGCAGCTGTTAGTGTCCCAAACAAGTCTATACAATGAAGAAAAAGATCCTGTTTCAGTTTGAACACTACACGGCAACCGTTGAGTTCGGCTTGGTAACAAGTCTTTGTCTTTGTTTGTCGTCCGAGCTGGGCTTCAAATGCATGGCTAGCAGATTGAAATGAAAGAAAACCTTTGCCCTTCAATTCTAGGGTGGATTTGTGGCCGTGGGAATATTTTAACCACGAATATTTGACTCCATTTGGTGGGCTCCTGAGAATTCAGAGTTCAGCTTTGGTATTAACTTTTTCTACAACCGTAACTTGACAACAGACGAACTGATAATGGCTCAATTCGCATCGAATCTGGAAAAAAAAGACACACACAGGAAGGAAGCGACCCACAATGGCAATAAGGTATGCGTATGGTTACTGATATTTGTTGAGTATGACATAATAGCCCATATACCATGATAGCTAAGCCAATCAAAACTCTGGAATGGCATTATCCAACGAGCTGTTCTTTTTTTAAGAAATCAATATACATGTAGTTTGTCTTTAACCATGCTTGCGTTGGATTAACAAGTAACAACTTACTTTGTTACACCATAGTCAATTCCTATAGTTGTCATATACTTGCTTACAAATCGTTTTTCACAGTAGCGTTTGATGATACAACTCTGAAATCGACAAAGTAATTCAAATTAATTAATAACTTACGGCATTTAAAATAATGTATAATATGCGCGTACTGCGCACGTGAAGCACTATGCACTACCTTTCCTGTCTCTGCATTACCCATGCTGATGATTTTAATTCGAATGGCTGGTTTATTTCGATGAAATTTATCCATGTTGGGTTTGGAATTAGAAAGTGATCCACGACATCTTCGTCAACGACAGTCACCAACTTTTGGACAAACTCAAACTCCTTCTCTGGATGACATTAATTCAGGATTCATCTTTTGCGTGAGATAATCAGGGACATCCCGCAAAAACTGTGTAGGAAAACCGTGGAGTATAAAATTTTGAAAGCCCAAACTCGTTCCCAGGGTCTTCTCGGTTTTCAATATGGCGGCGGGTCGGGAGAAGACCGGGGGTCGTAATTTCATGATACGCTATCACGAATATATGCAAATGAGTTAAAGGAAAGTGTAAGCTACACCTCATGTACACTAAAATGAACTGTCTACATAGAAACAACTATCTACACTGTCCCGGTGGTCGTAATTTCATGATACGCTATCACGAATATATGCAAATGAGTTAAAGAGGAAAGTGTAAGCTACACCTCATGTACACTAAAATGAACTGTCTACATAGAAACAACTATCTACACTGTCTACAGTAGGAACAGTTATATACACTGTCTACAGTAGGAACAGCTATCTACACTATCTACAATGGGAACAGCTATCTACAGTGTCTACAATGGAAACAGCTACCTACACTGTCTACAATGGGAACAACTATCTACATTGTCTACAGTAGGAACAGCTATATACATTGTCTACCAAAGGAACAGCTATCTACATTGTCTACAGTAGGAACAGCTATCTACACTGTCTACAATGGGAACAGCTATCTACATTGTCTACAGTAGGAACAGCTATCTATCATGAAATTACGACAAGACCGGGCCAGCAGATCACTTGATCAGTCCATTCAAAATGGCGGCAAGGAATAAGGTGAGAGAAATCTGGGTACGACAACTGCCAAGAAACAAAATGGAGTATGAAAGAGGAACCCAAAGCGGTAAAATTTGATGTAAGAAACCGAAAATACGGATGGACAAATGCACGAGCAACGAGAATGCGGTAGATGACAGAGAAATTTCATTTCATGTTATTTTAAACCAATGCAAGTTTTAATATACGGCTATTATTATTTCTCGGGGCTCTGATTTTTAAACAGCTTCGAACAGCCAGTGCACACAGTTTCACCCGTAGCATCACATACATTTGATTACCGTAAAATCCAGTGAGCTAAGGTTTAATGAAAGCCCTCGTTCTAGCTCTTTAGTCACGGAGGTGTGTTTACTGTCTTCCGTAATGTAATTAGTTTACATTGCATGTTTTATTTTCAATCAATTCAACCCGATTATCATTAATTTTTCATACACTTGAATGATTATCTGATTTCTTATCGGTGTGTATGAGCCTTCTGACAAGGGAGAGGACAAAACCTGGAGCCCTACTCCATGGAGTACCCTATGGAGTACTTATTTGGAGTACCCTAAAAATACTATTTCGAATGAGTACTGTTGATCCATGTGTAAGCAGCATCTCAAATTGTTCTTACATACTTAAGCCTAAACACCCATTTTAAACAGCATTGTTCAACAGTATTTAAGTCTAAGCACCCATTTTAAAAAGGTTACTTTTCGATTAGTGTTGTGATGGCTGATTACCTCATGTAAGCTAACCTTTTTAAAATGGGTGCTTAGACTTAAAGTGGTACTACGACCAAAACTAAATTTATGTTAACGAAACACTAACTCACCCAAGTTTTAAGTTCTGATTTAAAAAAAGACACCTGTTTATTTTAGCTGGAATTTTCTTATTTATTGGTCCGCCATTACTAACTTTAAAATCCTGAGAGAGCTGGGTTGAGGAGAAAATGACGTCAAACACTCACTAGTTTAAGAATGCAATGCGTGTATTTGTGGCCTAATTAATATGCAGCACGGGAGTTTCGGGCTTCCAGACTTTTCAACCCGTGTTTTGCATATATAATAAATTGCGTTTACACGCTGAGATTTTAAGCTAGTGAGTAAATGACGTCATTTTCTCAAGATCCAACCCACTGAGGTCCAATCGGCCAGTTTTGAACGTGAGTAATGGCGGACCATGAAATCCAAAACTTACACTCAAAAGAAACAGCCTTTGGATAAAACTCAAAGCTCAAAATTTTGCCAGTTAGGTGTTAAGCGAACACGCTTTCAAAATCAGAAGAAAAAAAGGAAATGATTTTTTGATCATAGTACCACTTTAAATACTGTTGAACAATGCTGTTTAGGGACATTCCATTTATAATCCGAACCCCCCCCCCCCCCTCCCCCCAATGGATGATTAGATTCCTACTGGTCGGATTTTTGGCAGAAGCCTTTGAAAAAACCTTTCCTACCCCTTCACTTTTTTGTCGGTGTCTTTGAACAAGATTCCTACCAGTGGAATTCTGATGAATCTCATCCATGAGGGGGAGGGGGGGGGGAGCTGCTTACACATGGATCAACAGTACTCATTCGAAATAGTATTTTTAGGGTACGCCATTTGAGTACTCCATAGGGTATTCCATGGAGTAGGGCTCCACGTTTTGTCCTCTCCCATCTGACAACGACTTTTCCCGGTATACATTGACCCAAAGCTATTTTCCTGAAAGGAAGTATTATTGTACCACATATTTTGTTTTGAGAATCTGTGGTACTTCATGTTTTCACAGTGAAACCATTTGAATGTTGTATTGTGGTTTATATCTCATCTCATCGATAGACTACACGTATAGTCATGTCAGTGTAAAATCAGTATTTTTATTCTTTTCTGATTGCCAATAGGGAACCACAGCATGTTTAGTGCCCACATTCTTACAACTTGTTATTGTAAACATATTTTCACAAATCCCATGATACAGTGTACTTTGCGGGGTTGTTTAAATTCTAAACAATGTACATCCAGTTTGCTGAAGCATGATATAGTCATAAGAGTAATTAATTTGTATTGCAATATGGGAATGGGAAAATAGTCGGTTATCGACAAAAAATATCTTAAGCGTGTGCAGGGATGGCGCAGTGGAGAGAGCACTCGCCTCCCTTCAATATGGCCCCTTGGCGAAGCCGTGAATAACCACTTAGTTTTCACCTTCTAAGTAGAAATCTCAATTTACAAGTAATTAAGCTTCAAGATGTGACACCTTTCTTTATAGGTATCTTGCCATGTAAAATAATGCTATGTAAACAATATATAAATCAAATTGAATTCTTTTGTTTTTTTTTTTTGTTTTTTTTTAAATTGTATTCAAAGATGCTCCTCTGGTGCCTTTTTAGAGACGCAAAAAGAGAGCACTCCCCTCTCACCAATGTGGCCCGGGTTCGATTCTTTGATGCAGAGTCATATGTGGATTGAGTTTGTTGGTTTTCCACTCTGCAACGAGTGGTTTTTCTCCGGGTACTCTGGTTTCCCCCTCCCCTGGAAAAAAAAAACAAAACAAAACAAAACAAAACAAAATTGGATTTGATGTGCATTAATTTGTTATTTTCAGTTTACAGTGTCCCTAGTTAGTACCCAGCGCTAGAGGACTAGACACTGAAATAAAGTTCCTGTCTTTTTCTTTTTTTTTTTTTTTCCTTTGCTTTGCTTCCTCCTGAAGATTTCACTTGTCATCGATTTATTTGTTAGATTTCCCTGCTAGCAGAAGTCTCTTTTTTTTTTTTTTGCATTCGCTCGGCTGACAAGTATGGGAGAGTTGCTATGGGTCGAAACTCTCTGTGTTGAGCACGCGTGGCGGTTACTTAGCGACGGAATCCTCACATGATACTTCATGTTGTGTGGGCTCACTTTACAACAGCGGAATTACTTTAATGCAATGAGTGAGACACAGTGGGCTCAAGTCACAGTCAGCGAAGATGTTATGGGGCATCAGGCGCGTAGCGTGGCCATCTTTTCAGGTACGCACAAGTACATATGATCTAGAAACCAAAGTAAACAGAGCGAAAAATACTGCGTTCTTTATTTCTTGTCAAAATAGTTGTGTGAATACAAGCAAAGAACAAAGCGTCTTGTCCTTATTTTGAGCAAACTAGGTGCATTGAAACATTGTTTTGGTCGTGCTAGCGTGACTGAAATTGTCAAGAACGTTCTCGGAACGTCGCTCCTTTGTCACGAACGTTCTTGGAACGTCGCTCCTTTGCAACCTCGCCTTTTTGTTGCACGCTGGCCAAACAACACTGCATTGTTAGTGCAAAAAAAAAAAAGGTACAATGCAAAACTAAGTTAGAACATGGTATGGCTTTTGTTTTAGTTTTTAGAATTTAATCAAAGTGGTGCTTTCATCACGAAACCTTGGTTGCGTACAAGTAAAATGTTAAGAATAGAAACGATTGCTACAAATTTCAAAATTTTCTGGTCACTTCAAGTACGCACGTGCGTATATGCGTATAGGACGCTACGCGCCTGGGCATGCGGTCTGAAGAGTGCCGTCCAAGGTTGTGGACGGCGGTTGGATCAAAGTGAGTTTCGACCCAAATCTCGACCCCAGAGCTCTCCTCTTGGTCGATCCAGGCTCTGGTGAAAAGAATGATTTCGACTCATGGCAGAGGTCTTTTTTCCCGTGGACAACGCAAAAAGAAAAATAGACCTCAGCTAGCAGGGAATTGTTTGATAAATCGTTGTAAACAAAGCGGTTTCGAGCATAAGCCCAAGTTAACAGTTTTTAAACTGTTAATACGAATTTGCCTGATGAAGGGCTAGTTGACGCTTAAAACGTCAGCTTTTTCACAGTGTTTATTCACTTCCGGGCCACCGACGCAGCACCACAGTTTCTTTCGAAACTAACTCTTACATTTGTCTTATTACCGAGTAATACTCGATTCCATCAACTCAATAGACCTTATTCATAAATGGCGGTCATAATTATTTATAATTCTTTTGTCCACGTGCAAATTGGCCTACTAAGCCTCATTTTAGAGCAAAAAATCTTTTCAATTCACTGTATGGTGTCGAGGCTTGGTAGGCTAATTTGCTCTTCGGCAAAAGAATTATAAAATGACCGCCATTTATGAATAAGGTCTATAACACTGAAATTAAAGGCATTAAAATTAGCATTTTATTGCGTCTTTCAAATTGGCGATGTTTTCTTTTCCGTGCAGCTGCTTAATTAATTAAGTTGTTAACGGCCGTTCGCAACTGCTTCGATACTTTCGGTAGGCATGTTCAATAAAAGAGATCGGCTCTTTTGCGCAGCTTCGTAAACTTTAAACAAGAGAAGTTGATTTTTACTAAAATGTACCCCCGCTAACAATGTGCGTAATTTGGACTAGGTCAGAGGTGATTATCATAGAATCACGGCCTCTATTAACGAGAATGAAATCTTTCGCAAAGCCTTTGCATCAAATAACAAGAAAATCCTGATCATCATGACAATCGTCCTCGCTATCTTTGCGGGTAGTCAACGAAAACAATCGTTTTGTCTTCCTGCAGACGACCGCGCATCCTACAAGCGCAAAAGAACACATCGGTACAATGGAGATCAATGCAGGGTACGGTCGGTCATTTTCCACTTGGCTCAGAAGTGCAATAGCGGTGGAATAGCTTGCAACAACTCCAAGGAGGCATCTGGATGACTTGAAGAACCACATTGCAAAGTTAGCTACGATGGCCCCGATTATAATGTCGCCTGTGCCGAGAAAAACGTGAGAGTCGTTCTCTCCGAAACGAAAGGTAAAGACCGATGGCAGCTCCCACGCACTGTTCATTTCAAAATAGCTGACACAGTAAATTTCCGCATTCGCCTACGGCTTAAGAACTGAGGGGTTTGGTTCATTCGCGCAAGAAGGCAGACCTCATAGAAGAGGGCTGTCCACAAAAATATCTGTAAGAAGGCAAAGTTTCGGAATTGTACGTGACTGGCCAGAAAATCAAACATCGCGATAATTAAGTTGTTGATAATCCATCGAAATTGTGTTTGAACTGACAGAAACCACACGGCTCCGAAGAGAATGCCGAGCAGGTATCCGATCTTAAACGGAATCCACTCGGCAATCGCGATTACGATGAAAGTCACCACTGCAATATGTTGCAAAGCGATCATCACAGAAGGGAAAAATTGGAGAACTACGACCGTCAGGCCCATAGCAGCGAAGTATAAAAAGTTCAAAAATAGGTACTGTATAAGATTGAGTTCTCTTCCCGTTTCCTGGAGTCTTGTCGATTGGTATTCTTGGTTATCAGGTTTTGTTCTTTCAAGCGTCGATTGTCCTTTCCGCCGCATTTTTTCACCGTAAATAGCACTGAGAAAGACCAGAGCGCTAACCGAAGCATCCATGATCCAGAAATTGTGAAGGAACATTTGGAGAAAAAAGATTTCCAATTCACCTCTATAGCTCTGATTAAAAGTTTGACGGAACCTTCCTTGATTTGAAACGATCTTTTGACAGAAATATAAGCACCTGTTTTGACGTCACAACGTGAAAAACTGTGATCGCAACGTGAAAGTGTTAAATAAGTTATTAGTGGCAATGGGGTCTTTTGTTGAGATTAACTGGTAAATTATCTGCAGGTTCAGAAACTAAGGAATGCGAATGATGTGATAAATTATAGTACATTGTTTTGGGGTATTTTTAAACTGACATTTCAAGTCTTTCAGATAACATCAGTGGTGGAACGAACCTTCGTGAAAAGCGTAAATACATGATTGAACGCCACTGGCAATTTCCTTTCATGCGAAAAGTCAAATTAAGGGAGCCGTGTTTTGCGTCGAACCAGCGAAAGCAAAACCGACATTGTTACTTGTAAGACCCCGAAGCGGCCTCTTCAGTCTTTAGATGTGTGAGACTTGCAAGAGGCGAAACAGCCAGTAGGTTTAGAAATCGCCATACAGTTTCACTACTTGCATTGCTCACTGCAAGAAGTGCAAGTCAGTGATGGGTTTCTCTGTATCACATATACACCAATATACAACTTTGTTATGTTTCAGCAGGGCAACGCATCTACGAATACAGCATTCTGCTTACACAGAGGAGCTGGACGACCTACAACGTTCCGTGTACATGACTTTTTTTTTTTTTTTGGAGCAGTTAATGCTGGCTTGATATGACATATTTCTAACCATCGTACTACTACTAGTAGCCCACTAAAGAAAAAGTCAAAATCCTTAGCAAAGTCTATTGATTGTGTTTTATTCGACTTAATTAAATGAATGTCTAATTCTATTCTATAATTTTTTGGATAGTATGGAATGTACCAATAAAGTCTACGTTAGCTTCAGTTGGCTTTAACGGAGGCCTTCACGGTGGTTTGACAAACAGCGAGAACAATGTTTCTATGGACTTCATAAGATGGCAAGGTATAATTAAACAAAAGAGTAACGGGACAGCGGAAGCAATGTTACACAAACATTCTATCCAGCATTTGCATTGCAAAACACAATTTTATTGTGAATTATCACCACACATTGGATAATGTGCATAGGTACTGGAGCCTGTTTCTCGAAAGACCCGAAAACTTTTTGGCTCCAAAAATCCATTCGGGAAAACTGCCACTCGCTTGGCCCAGTTCGGTGCAAAAGTCGATTGACATCAATCCGCCGTTAATATTAACCCTTTGTCTCCCAGAAGTGATCGGCATGTAAACTCTCCTCAGAATTTCAATGAAATGTCAGTCAGACAGGTATCGAGAAGGAGGTTTGATCTTGTGATATGTCACCAAATTCTCAAAACTACCAAACAATGAAATGTATATAAATGAAATTATATAAGATAAAATGAATCATATATTGAACTAATTCATTTCAGATATCATTTCGTTCGTTGGTTCATTCATCACGGGAACGTTTGAAATTACAAATGACCAGCCGCCAGCATCAGTGAGGTCCTGAATTTTTCAGTCTTCTCTAGGCAATTGATAAATTTGCGTTCTTAACTGCGAAGATCATAGCTTCATTTAAAGTCCGCCGCACACGGTGAGGAAAGAACTGAGCAAACGGCCTCGCGAGGCGGTTTGCTCAGCTGTTTTCTCACGTGTGCGGGGAACTTCTGGTGAGAAATTGGCCTCGCGAGGCCGTGAGGAAAAAATCAAACATGTTAGATATTTTTCGCCTCGCGAGGAAAATTCCTCATTGTGTGCGACCATCGTGAGAATCGAGTTGAGCTTGGTCAATGAAGCATCCAATAAAAATACATGGCATTCTCCCGTGACTTCAGTGAGGGCGGAATTTCTTCCTCCGACACCATCCTGAAACGCTGGAGTCACGTGAACATGCCATGCATTTTTATTGGATGCTTGATTAAACCAAGCTCAGCTCGATTCTCACGCGCGATGGCCGCACACATTGAGGAATTTGTCTCGCGAGGCCAAAAATATCAAACATGTTTGATTTTATTCCCACGGCCTCGCAAGGCGAATTTCTCACCACAATTTCCCCGCACACGGGAGGAAACGGCTGAGCAAACCGCCTCGCGAGGCAGTTTGCTCAGCTCTTTCCTCAAGTGTGCGGCGGGCTGTAAGAAATCTATGGTACTAGTTAGGAGAATGCAGGTTTTGTTCTTGGAAATAAAAGGGTTCAATTCCAACCAAGGGCTGAATTTTGCCCGCCAGAAAAACAAGTGTAATTTTGTGCTGAATGAAAGCAAAAGTCAAAGTCACCATTTTGATCAGAAAACTAAAAGCAAATATCCTGCGAGCAATTGCTTTCTCACACGCTTCTCGAGAAAGAAACCAATGCGAGCGTCCGTTAATTAGTTTCTTTGAGTGAGCCGCCGTCCAGCGCCAAGGACGAATAAATTAAATCTGAACTGGTAAAAGGAGTTAGTAAACTTGTTTTTCAGCTTACGAATGCGTTTAGCTACGTAATTGCTGCGTTTCGGCGAGCCTGCTGTGTAGTGATACTTATCCCGTTAAATAGGACGAAGCCGGATATCAAATGCATCACGCGGGGAGTGACGTACATTGCACATGATCAATAAAAAAATCTAAGAGTTGCTCGCAGAGGAGAAACCAGATATCCCCAGGATAGAAGCAAAATGACTATTAAAATTGATGACTCAAAGCTTCTCCAGTCTTAAGAAACAGTGCGAATTGTGACAACCGAAAAGCACCAATCAGGCGAATCAACTTGTCTCGATCCGGGAAGCTCCAAAAAAGAGCTGAGCAAACTGCCTCGCGAGGCGGTTTGCTCAGCAGTTTCCTCACGTGTGCGGGGAAATGGTGGTGAGAAATTCGCCTCGCGAGGCAGTGAGGATAAAATCAAACATGTTTGATATTTTTGGCCTGGCGAGACAAATTCCTCAATGTGTGCGGCCGTCGTGAGAATCGAGCTGAGCTTGGTTTAATCAAGGATCCAATAAAGATACATGGCATACACACGTGACTTCAGCGGTTCAAGATGGTGTCGGAGGAAGAAATTCCGATGTCAATGAAGTCACGTAAGAATGAATTTTTATTGGAAGCTTCATTGAACAAGCTCAACTCGATTCTCACGATGGCCGCAAACAATGAGGAATTTGCCTCGCGAGGCGAAAAATATCAAACATGTTTGATTTTTTTCTCACGGCCTCGCGAGGCCAATTTTGCACCAAAAGTTCCCCGCACACGGTGAGAAAACGGCTGAGCAAACCTCCTCGCGAGGCAGTTTGCTTAGTTCCTCACCGTGTGCGGCGGACTTTTAGGAGTTGCATTTCCTTACAAGTGGTAGGACTGATTTCTAGTTTAATTTTGGTTACGTCATGCTGCAACGATATCGACGACGTCACGTACTGATCCTAATACAGCTGTTTCGAGAAGCTTGTCTAAAAGAAGCAACAATACCGAAAGGCATTATGGTAAACTGTCAGTTTGAGTCAACGAAAACATGATGGCAACGCTATCGCAAACGTCACCTAGAGATACGTGCTAATTTTTTTGCTACTGACATTGGGATATGAGGGAGTTTCAAAATTCAGTCAAATGATCCAGACCATGAATTAGTAACAAAGGGTTAGGATTCACAGACAAAGAAGAGTTTGACGACATTAACCTTACTTATTTCATGTCGTGTTTCGCAGAGAAAGTTTGATACAAAAATAGTGGCGCACGTGCAGAGCCATCGTTTTTGCTAATGAACCCTTTTTGGACGTGTTTTGGTGGCGTGATGGCGGGAGAGAGCATCAACATAAGTTTGTGCGTACTGTCACTTTGTTAACGCTATATCCTAAGAACTCTTTCAAGCAAATAGCTCACCGTCGTAGGTCTTCACTGTACGGCCGTGGCATCTTCTATTCTGGGCGTTCACTACATATTGAATACTGTCCCATACTACTTTTCGGCATTGTCGCGAACGCTCTTACGCTTCTTTTCGACAATCTTTCTCGAAACAGCTGTATGCAAGCTACACTCGGCATCATCGGCTTTTGAGACTAGGAAAAGGGTCCTTCGCTCCAATAGTCGGCTCAACTGAAACTTGAGTCAAAAGAGTCATTACCTAAGATTAGTACCTCAATGAAATTTGATTGTGTTTCACATCATAGTAAGTATCATAGTATGCAAAGACTTTACCGCGAGCTAAAGGTGTGAAGGTTCCCTTAAGCCCAACAGTGGCGCCCAGCTACTCGCCAGATCGGCCGTTGTCAGGCCGCTGCCCACAGTGGACCGGCAGATCAGGCGAGATCGAATGAACAGAATCTCAAACGATAATAATTTTACAGCCTCTGCATGGACCCCAATTTTCTGATCGACCTATTTAGCCCAAATCAAGGCAATTAGAACGTCAGATCAGATGCTGTCACTTTCCTTGACGCGACAAAGTTGATCTTCAGTTTTATAATCTACTAATCAGCGAAATAAATGTACATTTTGAAGAGCACGTTTTTTTGTCCGTATAACGAAAGCCAGTCGAAAGGAATATTTGAATAAGAGCTGTGTGATTCAATAATTTTCTAAAGTTGCATGACGTTGTACGTAGCGGGTATCAGTTTCTTTTCTGGGAATCACAACGGATTAAATTGGACGAAAATCCTGCCAGCTGTTTTGTGCTCGAGATTGACAACAGCTTTTACTGGTGCTATTTATATTTTACTCAGGAAGGGTTTTTAGTGAATAATGGAACATGGACAATTTGAACATTAGATAATAATTTATTTCTTTTATTCAACTTACAATATTTTACAATAAAATAACAAATCTTAACCAAGCGTAATTAGACATTACAAAAAAAATACAAAATTTATATAAAAATATTATTCTTCATACACTTTTGGAAATTAAGTCGGGGGAAAAAGGAGCACTATTGCAAAATAACTTTTAAAGAGAACGAAAACTCCTAATCCTCTACCATCGCCAAGATCTTCACTTTTTCCGGTACAATAGGGCCCCCAGACTGCTAGAATATAATCTACACTTGTCGGATCGCATGCCACATCGCATGCCACTTCTAGTACGGCATCTGAGGGATGTGGAGATTATGAGATAAAGAGAAAAAAAAACGGAATAAAATAACCACATCATTGACACAATCTATCTTTTTGTGAGTGCTTACGTGCTTACATATGTTATTATAATAAAGGTTAAAAGAATTAATTAGAAATGGTTTAGGCTATCATCGTCAGTGCAATGCATATTATGGCCAAGTAACGTCTAACCATGCGGTTCTCGATACGTATACACGCAAAGGTTCAACGGGTCTTCCTTTAGACAATGAAAATATATATTTTTTAATGTTATTAGCAACATCTACTCTGAAACATAAATACATGTATACACGTCAAGCCTGTTGTATTAACCTGATACAGAGCAATATTCTATTTTGGGAAGTGCATGTCTAAACGCATAATCGTTTGGCATGCTTCAGGGAAACAACAACGTAAGATCTTGCAGCAAATCTTTAGCAAAACAAAACTTGACTTATACAAATTAAATCACCTGACCACAGTGCTTAGTCGTATGTTTTTGCAACGCTTATTTTACAGGTATTACTAGTTTGAAGGAAAGCAAATAACTCTTTATAGAAAGAATCAAATATATGCATGAAGCAGAAATCGTCTCGAAGATTTCTGTCTATTGTAAGGGGCTTTTATCTTTGAGAAAAAAGCAATGGACTCCTCAACAGACGAGATCTTTAGCACTAGGCAAAGGCATTGTGGGGTGTTTATAGGTGACTCTTGTGCATAGCTGTTGCCAATTAATACTATATTGACTAAAAAAATATTGGGTTTTCTATTTTCCTACATGGTCACATCCACAATGATTTTGGCGGCCAAAATACATGATATTTTTGACATTGTGTTTCGAATTTTACGAGAGCCTTTTTGTTTTGTTCTTTTTAATGCGCTTTTCTTGCTCTAGCCAAACGCAGCAGTGTTCAGCCACTCACGACAGCCCGGAAATGCTAGACACATATGTTATTTTACCTTGTATTTATCGGTTATAACTGGCAAAAAACCTATCTGTTATGCATAAAAAGAAACATCTTTAAAGTCAATTATGTTTCATGATATTTCCGAATTTGTTTTTTATTTCCTTTTATTATTACTGTTTGAGTGAGTGTGCCCTTTCTGTTTTACATGTCGCCCTTTGGCAAAACTTAGAATTGACAACTAAGTGTCAAGCTAAATGCGATTTCAGCGGAGAAAATAAAAATAAAAACAGCTAACAGGAAAATGTATCTTTCCACTTATTATTGGATACGCCAAATTCTGAACCTAGTGGAAAAAATATAAAGTTAGGCGTTTCATACAAGAGCAACTAGCCTCTACACGTTCTCTTACTATTGTTGTTAAAAAGGGTGGGGTTGGAAAGGGTATTATTGTCAGCTCGATGATTGGCCAGTTGGAGTTGTTATCCTCACGTGATGAGGATGGTAGGATTTCATTAAGGCACAAAGAAAACACTTTCTAATGTTTGCCTTAAGGACATTCCGTGAATTTCGGTGCCTAAACCATCTACTAGATTGGCAACAACAACAAAAAAAAAAACAGTTCTTTAGCAACTTATTATCTTCTTATGTCTTGAAAGTCGTTCTTTTGTCGGCCGTCCCCCATGTACGACCTGCAATTGACACGCATGGGCTAATATTTAACAATTATTCTCTGAAATCGCGCGGAATATCGCCTGATACTTAGCCGACGAGGTCGAAAGCAGGGTTGGCTAAAATCAGGTGATATTCCGCAAGATTGAGCAGGATAATTGTTTTAAAACTGCTGCTACTGCTGTTTGTGAACACGCCCCTGTTCACAAACAGCACGCCTTGAGGTTCTTAAAGAACACCAAATGATGCTTACAACTAAGCATAATTCTGTTAAAAGGAAGAAAAACGGTGTTTGAAAGCTGTTAGGGCCAATTAATTTGCTAGTCAGTAGGGTATTTTAATTAAATATATATAGTATCGAAATCGCTTTTTCCGTTGGAGCTGTCTGGATTTTTGAGGTGTTTATCTGAAACTGTTGCTTCCATTGACCAGATAAGTGCGACGATCAATTATTCCTTACGTCAAAAAGGCTAGTGAGTTAAATTAAAGGGGGCGTTGATTGGAGAGTTGGCAATTCTATTTTCGTGTGCATCTTAAGACGTTTTCAAGTTGACATTCATTTTAATCTTGGCTACGCCCAACCACAAGCTGGAATGGTTTCTGTTAAAGCTAAAACCCTTCCTAATCTCTCAACATATTCTTCAGAGAAATTACCAACATTACCACCACTTACTTTAAACAAGCTTTTTGAATTCCCAATTAGGCCAACACTTACTGTACTTAACCTTTAACATGGCCAGACCAAAGAAAATTCCTCAACTTCTCAGAAAGTTTCCTGATACCCACCTTTACTGTATTTTTTCCTTAATGAAGAAATTACGCGGTACAAGTTTCGTTTCTTCTTTAACATTTTCCCTTCCCATAGTATTGATAATGTACTTAAGATCAATAGTCAGTTCCCAAAGGCCTTAATTCTTTGGCCAACACCAAGACTACCGACCTCTGGCAGGTTTGCAAACACGTACATGTAAAGGCCCTTACTTGAAAGTCTAGTTGAATGTGTTTTCCTGAAATGGCAGGGAAAACCAAAAGCCTTTCTTGGTCAAGAATGACCGAAACTGTAGCGACAACTAGTTTTTAAAGTACTGTTTACTAAACAAGCGGGATTGTTTTATACGTTTTAACCTACGAATGGAAGCAGCTTCAAACTCATGCCACGAAAAGCGCGTCCCTCTGTAGTCCGAACAAAGGTTCCAATTATGAGAGGAGAACATTAACTTTTAAGCAGCGATGAAAAACAAGCTGCACATCATTAGCACACTTTATATGACGAATTCTAATGAACACTGTTTAATCGGTTCTTAAAGCTCATCTACAGTATACCTGAGGTTTTTTTTTCCCTGCGATTCCTTATGAATTATTAACAAGTTTTAAAAGAAATATATCTACTTCACCTTGTTCGCACAGACAGTGAAGACTACTCCTTCTAAATCTGTTGGATTGCCAATATCTCTCCTTATTTCTTCCAACCAGCTGTCCAATGATTCAAAACTTTCCCGGTTACCAACATCATACACCAGTCGCTTGTAGAATTCATTGCGAACCTTGAAGGAATTACAAATGCATGTGGGAAAATCAATATTATAATAATAATTATAATAATTATTATAATAATTCTGTAAGTTATTGGGACCATTTAACACATCTTGTGACTTTTATACTTGGGGTTAACTCCCCCAAGTTTTACTTTAATTAACCATCTCCTTCTTACGAGTGGCACTTACAGATGTTACTCTGTCTAACAACAGACAAGTTTAAAGGTCAATGGGGGCCTCTTCTGGAGCGAAAAGGTTAAATTCACAACATCTACAATCCTGGACAAAAGTCTTGGGACACTTGAGCTTTAAAATGAACTTATGTTAGACCATCTATGACACAGTGCCCCCTCCCCATTTCAATGTTGATTGGAATCCCGAAAAACATTCAGAAATGCTGCAGTTTGTTTTCAACATTGCTTGGGGAAGGGGGGCTGGGGCGGCACTTGAGAGGCCACTGAGGGAAATTATTTTTAAATACATGTAGAAGGTAAACCTTTAAGGACGGTGGCTACTAATTGAAAGGTATTTTTGCCCAGGTTTATGATTATGCGGGAAATGTAGATCTTAACAAGTGTTATAATTGAAATCCAAAGAGAAAATTGGGGGTAACCAAGCATTTTTCAAAGCTAATTCACGAACAATATTTGTAAAAACCTTTAAAATACAAAGCCATGTATGGCGTTCTTTCTCAAATTGAAGCTTAATTATCTCTGAAAAATGCATGGTTGCCCCCAATTTTCTTTTTGGATGCCAATAGTACTTACTAGGATCTACTTTCTCTGCTTAATTTTAAACCGCGCAAAAATATCTCTGTATTAGTAAGCATCACCGATAGGAAATCCGAGCATTTTGAGATGCGCAGAATGTATGCGCAATAACAATAGTAGGCACCGTCTTTTTTAAAGGGGTCCCAAGAAATTTTGTCCAGGGCCCTGTTTTTCGAAGGGTGCATAGCACTATCCGCCAGATAATTCACTGTTCCCTGGATAACTCAATTGGTTTTGCCAGTATTTAATTCCGCTGGAAAAGGATTCGTCTGGTGGATAGCGCTATCCACCTTTCAAACAACCCATGAGCCCACGATTGTAAATCCAGGCACTAAAATATTTATGTTTCCTTTTAGTTAAAATGCTTTTAACCTCCTCAGAGTGACAAATGACAAGTAGAGTTTACTCAGTGTCCAACACCTGACTGAAATGATTTTCCCAGTTACAGTTGTAGTAGGGGACGACTCAGGGGTAAAAGGGTTAAACAACGTTTAGGTCCACTCAAAAGCTAATTGCCCCGTTGAACCAATTCCCTCATAAAAGTGACACCAATCGATTTTACTCTGTCTAACACCACATGATTTTGCTTGTCAATGGGAATTGGCTCAGAGGCGAACATGGACCTTTGTCACCTGGCGGGGATGCTGGTCAAAGACAATAGAATTTGTACCCAGAGCCTCTAGTTGATGTGTTTGGGAGCAAATGCTGACAGGGGGTGCAAGACAAAAGTATTCAGTCCATATCAAGGCCCACTAAAAATTTGCTACCAATGTCACATTTGATATTTGCTACTATTGTTCTCGGTTTCCAAACCAGTTTATACATGTTTGACATGTGTGGAATCGGTGTCTGCTAATTGCTTGTCTACATTAAAGCTGCTCTACAGTAGTGATGTACAAATATGTTTTATTTTAATCTTGGAATAGCTTTCTAACCTTGTGAAATCCTTGTTAAAAATACACACATGCAGGCCACCATCTTGGATTATATGTGATCTCATTGAGCTCAACCTGAAGTTTTGCAGGTCAAGCTTGAACACACAAAGCTGTTGAGATTCCTCTTCATATTCCAGTCATGCCTTTTTGTTCATCAACATAAATTGTTCAAATAGGTCAGATGGACGACAAAACGTTCATGTTATTCACATTTCTGAGAGAAAAGTAGGATCAGCTGATCAAAAATAAGACACAAACAGCAGTGATAAACATATTGAACTTGTTCATTTTGATTATGACTTGACGTTTTGTATGTGTCAAGTCATAACCAAAATGAACAAGTTCAATATGTTTATCACTGCTGTTTGTGTTTTATTTTTGATCAAACTACGATGGCCCAAGAACAAAAGTATTTAGGATCAGCTGAGCTCAATGACGTCACGTATAATCCAAGATGGCCACCTGCACGTGTGTATTTTTAACAAGGATTTCACAAAGTTAGAACGCAGCTAGTATTCAAAATTGAAATTTTGGCTGAAAACTTTCTTCTCATGACCTTTCTATTTGTCAAAAAAAAAAAAAAAAAAAAAAAGAAAAGGATTTTGGAGTTCTCTTCTCCTGTAAGCTACAGCTGGTCAATAATTATTATTAACTTGCAGCTATTAGTGAAAAATTAAATTAATTTACTATTATGGGAAGCAATTCTGGTATTTGGTCGGTGTGTTTTAATTACACAGTCACAGTACAGACCATTACCATGGAAATGGTCTGTTTACATATTATTTCCTCTCTCTCCCTGGAAATTCAAGTTTAAAAGCGAAACACAAAACGTTTTTGAAAAGCAGAATTTAATTTGTCATCCCAACAGTATGTAATAAATGAATACATTTATTAATAGCAAGCAGAATTTACTTTTGTACATTAAAAGTTGGCTGATGGAAGACAAAGGTTACAAACATTCACCAAGTGAAGAAGCGACCAGATTTGCTCAAAGATTAATGATGCCATATAATAAACGACTTACTAACCTCATTCACTACTGGAACCGTACTGGGGACTATTTGCCAATGCAGCTAAGGGCCAATATTCCCCAGTACAGCCATCACAACAAATTGCAATCAAGAACATTGAATAGCTGAAGTTAATTAATTACGTAACTTTCTCAGATAAGTACCATCCACTACAGGCCACATGACACAACATTTGGTCAATTGGGATACTAACAAACCCACACATGAGTTGTTATGTCTGTTTGATCAGATGCAGTGAGATGCTGTCTGATCTGCAAGATTTTAAGGTAGCCACGGCAACTGGGAAATTTACCAAGCGAACCGCACTACCACAGAATACCATTAAGTCTATCCAGCCCACTATGTCAGAGTATGATGCACTGAGTTTTACTTTGACAAGATCTTGTAAGATTCTTAATTAAGAAACAAAGTTACAAGATCGTAATAAGAAACTTGTTAAGAATCTTGGTAAGATCTAAATAAGATTTCCACCTGGGTAATAATAATAATTCAAGTATAAGGGCTGTCTCCAAAGTTACATGTAGGTCCATGTTTATCTCTGATTTTGGACAGGCTAAGAAATCAAGATGTAGTAAACACTGATTTCTACCTTGTAAAACACTGGATGTCCAGCCATGTCAAATATATTCACTTTAACCTCGGTCATCAATTGAAACCCTAGAAAAAAAATTCATCATACTGAAAATTAAAAAAAAAACAAATTGCCTCCCATTATAAACTTGACTTGATGCATATCTCTTTCTCTATAAGACGATTTGACAAACCAATAGAAACAATCTCAGGGCTATTGGTAACCTGAAAGTGTGAGCAACAACAACAACTTTTATTGACCCCTTATACTTGAAAAAAAATTAATGTACATGAAGTAAGAATTAAAGCTAAATGGGGTGTTGGCTTTCTAAAATAACTAGAAAGTTAACAAGGTTAGGAAACCAAACTACATAGAATAAATTACAACATAAGGGTCAGAATGATGCATACACACACACACATTGAACTATAGATAACTATAAAAAGGACAAACAAAATTTACAAGCCATGGGGAGAAGGACAGATAAACTTGGATGAAATCCTGAATATAATAAACGAAAAATCAAATTTAAGGCAGCAAATAAATCACAGAATAAACTGAGAAGAAACTCATTACCCTAGGGAAAACAGAAACCAGATTGAAATTAATATTGGCACAGCAATTCATTTTTTAGTTTTTTTTTTTTTAATTTACTAAAAGGAGTTGACTTTATATCTTTCCCAAGAGAGTTCCATACATAAATTTGGTCCTTGAAAGCGAATATTAAATATTCCATAGTTTGTTCTAGCTCGAGGCAGGTAATAAGATTGATTTGCTGCACTTCGTGTATTGTAGTTATGAATATTAAGCACTGAATTGAAGAAGGTATCAAAATTCGAAGGCAATGAGTTATTATGAAATTTATGCATAAAAAGTGCAATATGAAATGTAACAAGATCAGAAAGCTTCATAATTTCTAATAATCTAAACAGTGGAGTTGAATGCTCATCAAACGTAGAAAAAGTCATAAATCGAACTGCTTGTTTCTGTAAAATATATAAAGGCTGAAGTGTAGTTGAGTACGTATTACCCCAGATAATTATACCATAGGTCAGAAATGGGTAGATTAAAGAATAATAGAGATTAGTAAGAATATCAATATTAACATAATGGCGAAGCTTAGACAAGATGCCTACACTTCTTAAGTTTTAATTTTCTTTACAGTACATGCGATTTAAGGTTTCCAAGATAAATTTGAATCAATTAAGATTCCTAGGTATTTAATACAAGATTCCTGTTGCAACTGCTTCCCATTTAGAGTTAGGTGGAAGTTGAATGTTAATTTCCTTTGAGGAGGATGAAAAATTACAAAACTAGTTTTTTCTATATTAAGAGAAAGTTTATTAGCACAAAGCCAGGAATTCACATTAGAGAGTTCATTGTTCATACTTGCCTGTAGAGAGGTGAGATTTTTATGTTTGCAGAATAAATTAGTGTCGTCAGCAAATAAATGAAAATCAAAAACTTTAGAACAATGGTGAAAGTCATTAATATAATATAACAAGAAAAGGATTGGTCCAAGGACTGACCCCTGAGGAACGCCACATGTAATATGAGCAAAAGGCATCACAGGCATCCCAAGCTCAGTGTGAGAGAAGGGCAACAAAAATATACATTGTAAGGATTTGTATGGGAATCCCAACCTGAGAACTGATAATTTTACAAAAAAATTCTCAATTAAAAAGTCTTACCTTATTGCCATTGTGGTTCACTTCATTCCTGTATGGTTTTTTTTCTTTTTTCCAGATTCGACGCGAATTGTGAGCCATTATCAGTTCCTTGGTTGTCAAAGGTTATCGTAAGATACACTGTACATTGTACCAAGGCTGAACACTGATTTTTCAGGACTCCACCAAATGGAGTCAAATATTCCTGGTTAAAAATTCCCACACCCTCAAATCCACCATATAATTCAAGGGCAGGAGGTTTTTCTTTCATTTCAATCTGCTACCCGCACAACCAAAGCCTTGCCAGTGACGTCAGGCAGCTGTTAGTGTCCCAAACAAGTCTATACAACAATGAAAAAGATCCTCTTCCACTATGAACACTACACGGCAACCGTTGAGTTCGGCTTGGTAACAAGTCTTTGTTTGTCGTCCTAGCAGGGCTATAAATGCATGGCTAGCAGATTGAAATGAAAGAAAACCTTTGCCCTTGAATTCTAGGGTGGATTTGTGGCCGTGGGAATATTTTAACCAGGAATATTTGACTCGCTTTGGTGGGCTCCTGAGAATTCAGAGTTCAGCTTTGGTATTAACTTTCTGACTAAAACCTTTGACAACAGGAGAACTGATAATGGCTCAATAGCCCATTTCCGAGTTGCTGCATGCCTCAGTTTCAAAGAGAGTCCTGGTGCTCAACCATTCAAATGGCAATGTCAGTTCCATATTCTTATGCAAATCAAACTAATTTCCCTTACAATAATTTGGTTTATCAACGGAGTTGATAATGTAAATTGACCACCGTACAGAGATTCTAAAAGCTGACGTTTCGAGCGTTAGCCCTTCGTCAGAGCGAATCGAGGGATTATGGGTTACGTGTAGTTTTTATAGTAGAGTAGGAGCTACGCTATTGGTGGTAACATGGCAACGTGAAAAGTAGGAATATATTAGTTAAATGAAAAGCGTTTGTTAATACCGTGAGGATTAAGGGTGCCGATTTGAAAGATGAATTTTTGTTCCAGATTCTTGCGGCTTTCCGTCGTACCTAGATGTAGGGAAAGGCCGCAGATAGCCATGTGTTTTTTGGAGTGGTTAGGCAGATTAAAATGGCGAGCGACTGGCTTAGATGCATCCTTGTCATTCTTCTCAACA
>NC_090896.1:40363383-40380883 GCF_036669925.1 Montipora capricornis
AACGAAAACGTCACAAATGTGCAATTTAGTAGGCAAAAACAATAGCTTTGCACGCCCTGCACGTGCGTTTTTCACTTTTGTCCATTTCTTTGCCGTCGTCAGCAAAACAACAACAGGGACCTTAAGATCTACGACGACGACGTCGACGAAAACGTCAACTCAAAATAGAACTTTGCTGTAGTAAAAGTCTTTCGCGATTATTCCATCACGTTCTCTTCGTACAATGTGGGCGAAGTATCCTAAAAATAAATTGGTAAGAGCGGTTTCAGACTGAAAATAGAAAATGAAAGATTCTCTGTTGCATGCTCACGTTGTCGTCAAAACCTCAAATTTAGTGATTTCACGTCGTCGTCTCGCAGAGAACTGCAAAAATATGAGCTAAGATCCGTGCTGCACGTGCAGCACGATTATTTATGCTCTTTTAACCAATGCTATCATTGTTTTCTGGCGTTTTCGTCGACGTCGTCGTCGTAGATCTTAAGCTCCCTAACGTGAAATAGTAAAATTTTAGGTTTTAAGGAGAACGTCAGCACTTGACGCTAAAGTTTCATTTTCTCCCCTAAATTAAGCGCCGTTCCGACCAATGTCATTTTTGAGGAACTACCACACCCTTGTCATATGAAAAGGGCTGACATGTTTACAAAGTGATTACAATGACGCGAATTTATATTTTGAGATGACGTTCTCGGTGCCGTCGCCGTCGTCGTTGCTTAAGTTCCCTAATATAAGAGGTTGTCGGCACGATTGTAAACGGACATTCACAGACAAAACCTTAAAATTACAGAACATTCGGCGCATCAGTAAAATATTCCTTGCAAGCACTGCCTTGAGGTAGAGAATATTTTCGCGTTTCAAGCGATTTCTTTGAGTCAGTAGATCCTGAGATATCGATTTTTTTTAGAACGGATTTTTACAAGCGGTATCATTCCATGGAAGATCCATAACAATAGGTGTGAAAGCGTACCAATTTCACGCTAAAGAATATTTTGTTAACAATATTTTTTTCCCGTATGATCGAGTTAGAATTAAAATGGAACGCAGTCAAGTAAATAACAACAGCAATTTTACTACAATATAGTACTTATCAAATATTTAGAAGCACAAAAAACCTATGAAACCTATTTACAAAACCTGATTGAAACCTATATATTATCTCAGTGAAATCAATTTATCCTATTTACAGAGAAGTTCTAGTTCGCACGAGCTGGTCCGTTAAGCCGTGAACAAGTCTTCAGTAGTTGGGCGGCAGTCTTTTCGTTGTTCTCATACTTTTCCCAGCTTGCGAATAGCTTAGCCTGGATATTCCTAGTGACACTACGTTGAATTCGTTTAAGTTTATTGTCTGATACAAGCCTGATTGTCACGGCTGTAAGTTTTGCCTCCCTATCAAGCAACTCAATTAATAAATACAACGGCAAACCGCATTGTCCCCCCGCTCGGCGACTGAGTGCGTTATGCCAACCTTCTAGATCATTATTAGTTCGGATCGGCTGTTTGTAGACGCACCAGTTTCTCGGAGTAAACACCTGGCTTTCGATCCACTGCCGCCTGACATATTCGACGAGACTCCTCAGCTGCTCTGTTTGGGCCTGGGCCTCGAGGCGGACGAACATCGGCAAGATCTCTAGGTACGGAAGGAATGGTAGGGCCATTATCTTTCTGATGTACCGGTACACCGCATCGTCACCAGAGTAAGCCGTCTGAAGGCCAAGCTCTTGTACCTTAAAGTAAAACAAAATCAAAATTAAAAAAGGTACACAAAAAAGTATAAACAACAATTAAAATGCAATACACACCTTCCTCCAGACTGCTTGTGTCCAGTGAAAAACGCATCCTTGGATTTTAACTGTTGGTAGGACTGCTCGGAGAGCCGACCACAGCGCCTTCTCGAAGTCCACGGTGACTTGCCTGGCCGGCCTCGGGCATCAGTTGGATTAGCTTCTGGAGCACCTAGAAATATTGTAGTATATATCATATCCTGAGATTTACACACTTGAAAGCCGATACCAGTTTTGTAAATGTTTGTAGAAAGTCAATATGCTAATAATGAATTTCGCAGAGAGTTGTTTAAGAGAAATAAGAGAAATTAGAAAAATAAGTTATCTTCTCTAAAAATAAAGTGAGCATACCTTTTTATATGGTATATTTCCAAGGAGAGATTTTTCTCTCTTAAAGCATCCCACCCAAGTTACATAAACATAAGTGCATGTACTTACCATTGAGGGGTCACTCATCAACGAGTCCATATCTTCCTCCATTCCGCTACTCTCGAAGTATGGTGTCTCCATGCACACCTGGCAACTCCAGTCGATTCCCTCTTCAGACCGTACAGCGGCGCGGTACTGGGCTCGGGATATTCCAGTATCGCAGGTACGATGTTGCCAACGGTAGCAGCCGTCACATTGAAGGCCTTCCTGGCGCGGGCGAACCGCGAAGTTACACACGTTGCAGATGTTCATGATGTAACGCTAGAATTGTATTCAGTTGCTCTAAAGCTCGAATGAAGATTCTGTATCTTTTTGGGCCTTTTATACTTACGGCATCGGATCAGAAAGGTAAGTGGAGATAAAATTCGCAGATCTGATTGGTTAACCGGAAACATCCATATTCGAATAAGCTCACATAGGCGACGCTAATCAGAGTCAATTGTTTGACTTGTGACTGGGAAAGACTGGTTAATGTTGCACACACGTGCTAAAGAAATTTTTTACACGTAGAGAACTGCCGTCGCACGCGCAGGGAAAATAATTCCAGGCGAGAGAATGAAATAAATGACAACACAGGAAAAGACTGGTTAACATTGCACACACGCGCTGAAGACTTTTTTTTTTACTCGTAGAGAACTGCCGTCGCACGTGCAGGAAAATAATTCCAGGCGAGGGAATGAAATAAATGACAACACACACAAGTTAAAACTTTTATTTAGACGTTGGCGAATTGACTAGTAGGACGTTGGCCAAGCGACTTAGGACGTTGGCTAAACGACCTTAGACGTTGGCGAACGGGTCGTTGGCGAAACGACCGGATACCATGTTTCCTTAACAAAAAATCGCTAATTCAAGTACAGATTCAACTACAGATTCAAGTCCTTTCAAATCTTTGCGCCACAAGGAACAAACGAAAAAATACAAGCACTGAAGAACAAACTGCTCAAGAATGCACGACTCCTTTTGAAACAGCAGAACAGGATCCTTGAGTGAGTCACTAAAAAAGTGCTGCATGCTATCTACGTGTTTGCAGAACGATCGCAAGTTGTAATCATTGAAAAAAAACTCCACTCCAGATCTGATAGACGATGATCGTGCAAGACTCGCCAAGCACGTGGAACCCCCAACAGGATTATTCGGTGTTTGGCACAGCAGATGAACGAAAAATTGTTCCCCTCACTATTAAGTTCCAACCCGATAAGACCAATCTTGCCCAAATACAACAACAATTTCGAATTCGGCAGCAGGCAAGCTTATCACAAGCCATCGAAGTTGGCATAAAGCAGCATAGCGCTTCACCTGAAGTTCGATCATGGTGGGCACAAACAAGGGGTGAAAGAACTTCCTGAGGTCAGACGACCAAATGTGATTGACCCATGCAACACTCGTTAGAGCGGCTCAGTTATCGGACATCAAAGTGCTGAACAAACCAAGGGATTTCGTCATAAAAATGTTCACTCAGCATCGGCTTCTTCTTCTTCTACTGAATAAAGTTCAAAAGCGATCCTGGTTGTTAATCACATGCTAGCCCAATCCATAAACTGGATAAAGAGGATTGGCAAAAAAGAAGCGACGGTCAAGAGAGTCACAAGGGAAGGCTGAGCGAATGTCCACAGATCTAACCAATCAGAATGTAAACAATTGGCGTGACATCGGATAGCACAGTTTTTCCCGCTCGCTGAATTCTGATTGGTCAGTTTAAATTTCAGTAGCTCTCGCCGTATGCAAGGATTGCGTGACGCAAACCGGCGATGGTAGCCTCCCACGCACGCACCCACGCACGTTGTTTGTAACTTAGAGTAACATCTCTGGAGGATATCTGGTAAGACTACAGACTCTTTATAATTTTACATACAAATCGAATAGACTCAGCAGATACCGAGAAAGGTTTTCGTGAAAGTAAAGTGAGAATTTCCGACTGCCGGGCGTCTAGTATTTTGAAAACCGTACCCGTGAGTCGAGATTCTAAATAATATGCTTTAATGCAAGCGCGGAGAATTTATCCACAACATTACGAAACCTTTATTTAGAATCGCTTGGCATTTCTGAACAAACACTAAATACTCTGGTGAGGTTTCGTTGGTAATTTCTGTGGATATTCATCGGGAGTTGACTTAGTGTGTAAGAACTTGAATATTTTCGAAGTGTCAAAAACATTGAGATTTTACTCTATGCCCAAGCTCAACAGTCGCTTCTGCTTTTAACCCAAGGCAATATTTATAATCGCTTGAGATTTCTAAACAAATATCTTATGTTCTCAGAGGAATTAAGCTAGCTATTTGGAGAAAATTGGTCAAAATTTCTGACTGCCGGGTATCTAGTTTTTTGAAAGCACTTCCCGGCTGCCGGGTATCTAGACATGTCGTTTTAATTCGAATGGCTGGTTTATTTCGATGAAATTAAATATCCATGTTGGGTTTGGAATTAGAAAGTCACCCACGACATCTTCCGAACGACAGTCACCAACTTTTGGACAAACTCAAACTCCTTCTCTGGATGACATTAATTCAGCTTTTATTGGTAGGATTCATCTTTTACGCGAGATAATCAGGGACATCCCGCAAAAACTGTGTAGAAAAACCGTGGAGTATATTTTTGAAAACGAAGCCTAACCTCATTCCCAGGGTCTTCTCGGCTTTCAATATGGCGGCGAGTCGGGAGAAGGGAGAAGACCAGTAGATCACATGATCAAATTTGTCCATCTATGCATTTTTTTCAAAATGGTGGCAAGGAATAAGGTGAGAGATGCCAAGAAACAAAATGGAGTATGAAAGGGGAACCCAAAGCTGTAAAATTTGATGTTGGAAACCGAAAATACGGATGGATGAAAGCGCGAGCAACGAGAATGCTGTAAATCTTGCTTTTCTTTTCATTTCATGTTATTTTAAAACGAGAAGCTCCGAAAAGCTTACACTGGGTTGCCTGTGGTTCGCGTTACACAAAGAACTGCAGCATTCCAGTTAATTTTTTCAAGTGGGGCGTCATTAAGACCATTTGAGGGGTCACCCACATGTCGCGCTAGCAGAGGCCCTTTGGCTCACATGTTTAATTATTGTGTAATGTCCTGTCCCATTTTAAGGTCTTTTAGTCTTTTAAGCTTTCATAATAAATTCAGTTTAAAGATAACAAAACACGCTCTTGAGTAAAATTCACTCGTTTCTTCTTTAAATAAATAGTCGGCAAAAAACTAACTGCAAATTGCTCTGACGGACGTTTTCCAGCATGTCTAGCAGTTGGACTAAGCAAACGTTTATTGCACATACAAGAAAGGACTAAAGGTGTTGTTTCCGCTTCATAATGTGACGGTCTAATCTGATGCCAGGTCAAAACATTGTTTGATTTTGCGTTTGCACCAGAAAAAGGCAAGCCAAGAGACAGATGAAGAAAAAAAATAACATAGTGTTTATATTTAACTATGAATCGAATACTCATTGAAAGATCTTAAAAACACGAACATTTTTGCAGTCTCTAACGTTTTGTCAAAAGGAAGAAATTGATCACATTCAAGCAACCGTAAAGGTGCACGTGATCACCCTCTGTCAACTGAATGAACTACGGGAAAGAATGTTTCAGAGTAGGACAACGTACGTTTTAGCGAAGAAACTTCCGTCGTTAGTTAATTTTGTTGTAATATTTAACTGAATATTTAGATTTCTTCTGTCGGGTCAGGAAGCCTTCTTTGTCGGGTTCCTGAGAAACGCATCTATTTTGACTTCAGGGTGAACTATTTACACAATCGAGAGGTTGAGTAGTAGCCTGCGAACGCAGACGTATTTCCGGCGGTCGTTTCTCTCCCCCGAAAAGTAGCTACTTTTCGTAATTGAAAATCTAAACATCTATGAGATACAAAAACAGACTTGCGAATTACCGCAAATCACAATGCTGACAAGCACAAAAGCGAAGAAATGGTTAAGTAAATATGAAGTTTGTTACTATCTGAATGTATTTGGGTCAGAGTATTAAAAAAGGGATATATTGTCACGCAAATTATGTAATTTCATGACACTCAAAATTCGCAAGAAGCGCGAGTTTCATGTGCACAATCTTCGCACTAGCAAGTCGCAGCAATAAAATTGGATTAACCAGGAAGTTAAAAGAATATTGCTGGCTTCCCAAATAAATTTCATCTTGCACTACAATGATAAAATCACTTGTCAGAGAAATAAAACTCCTTTCTCGTGTATCACATTTCAACGCACGTATGCAAATTCAACGCGATTCCCGGGAAAAATACATAGTAATAGCAGAAATATTATTTCTCGTCAAGTGTTGCATCTTTTATGTTCAAATAACAGCTAAAAATAAAGATTTTTTAACGATCTATCCGTCGGCTTCCTGGGAGCATACTCTCTAGAGAGTAAAGGAACTTCCGACGTTAAATAAGGTGTACCTTTACCTTTACCTGGATATTTTTTTCATAATTTAATATTATCTGTCAAAATTTGCAAAACAGTCAAATCATAAAAATAGCACCGCACGGGACAAATTTAGTCGCATTACCTCTTCGTCGAATTCTAATGCTTAACACAGGAATTTTTAGTTATCGTGAAAATCTTTCTATATTTGTTAGCAATCATCCTTTCAAATTTCAGAGAAAGCGACCGGTCTGCGAATATTTTACGAGTTTCTTTCAATGGGATGTCAAAAGGCGAAGTGGATGTTATTTGCATAATCGGGCAAGTTGCGCGTGTGACCCGTTATAAATCTTTTTTCACAAAATGTTCCCGAATCGTCAAGTATCACCAGAGAAGAAACGAAAATCATTCTACAATCATTCTAAAAGCATGAAGGCATGCGGTCTGAAGAGTGCCGTCCAAGGTTGTGGACGGCGGTTGGATCACAGTGAGTTTCGACCCAAATCTCGACCCCAGAGCTCTCCTCTTGGTCGATCCAGGCTCTGGTGAAAAGAATGATTTCGACTCATGGCAGAGGTCTTTTTTCCCGTGGACAACGCAAAAAGAAAAATATACCTCAGCTAGCAGGGAATTGTTTAATAAATCGTTGTAAACAAAGCGGTTTCGAGTATAAGCCCCGGTTAACAGTTTTTAAACTGTTGATACGAATTTGCCTGATGAAGGGCTAGTTGACGCTTAAAACGTCAGCTTTTTCACAGTGTTTATTCACTTCCGTGCCACCGACGCAGCACCACAGTTTCTTTCGAAACTAACCCTTTCATTTGTCTTATTACCGAATAATACTCGATTCCAACAACTCAATAACGCTGAAATTAAAGGCATTAAAATCAGCATTTTATTGCGTCTTTCAAATTGGCGATGTTTTCATTTCCGTGCAGCTGCTTAATTAATTAAGTTGTTAACGTTCGGCCTTTCGCAACTGATGACTTGACTGCTTCGATACTTTCGGTAGGCATGTTCAATAAAAGAGATCGGCTCTTTTTTGCGTAGCTTCGTAAATTTTAAACAAGACAGGGGCACCCAACGTCAATTTTCGGAAAATATCTGTTCGGAAGACGATTTGAGATGTAGAATTTTCGGAACATTTGTTGTAAAATTTGTTGTTTGCCTGCCTGTCCTAGGATTTTCGAACATCTAAAAAATGGTATTAATTGCCCATTTTTAACGGATTTTTTACCCTAAAAAGGTCACCTAGAATTTTCAGGAGACTTGTTTCTGGCTGAAATTTTCGAAAAGGTAAGTTTTGATCCCTATAATTTTCGGATCACTAGACTTTCAGCTAGGAAATCCGAACAGATGAAAAATTTTTAGGGGATAAAAATATGCCTATATCTACCGTTTAAATACTAAAATACGTTTAACGATGCTATGTCTAAGTGGTTTTGAACTATGTTCTCGTTGGGTGCCCCTGACAAGAGAAGTTGATATTTACTAAAATGTACCCCTGCTAACAATGTGCGTAATTTGGAATAGGTCAGAGGTGATTATTATAGAGAATGAAATCCTTCGCAAAGCCTTTGCATCAAATGACAAGAAAATCCTGATTATCATGACAATCGTCCTCGCTATCTTTGCGGGTAGTCAACGAAAACAATCGTTTTGTCTTCCTGCAGACGACCGCGCATCCTACAAGCGCAAATGAACACATCGGTACAATGGAGATCAATGCAGGGTACGGTCGGTCATTTTCCACTTGGCTCAGAAGTGCAATAGCGGTGGAATAACTTGCAACAACTCCAAGGAGGCATCTGGATGACTTGAAGAACCACATTGCAAAGTTAGCTACGATGGCTCCGGTTATAATGTCGCCTGTGCCGAGAAAAACGTGGGACTCGTTCTCCCCGAAACGAACGGTAAATACCGATGGCAGCTCCCACGCACTATTCATTTCAAATAGCTGACACAGTAAATTTCTGCATTCGCCTACGCTTAAGAACTGAGGGGTTTGGTTCATTCGCGCAAGAAGGCAGACGTCATAGATGAGGGCTGTCCACAAAAAAAATCTGTAAGAAGGCAAAGTTTCGGAATTGTACGTGACTGGCCAGAAAAGCAAACATCGCGATAATTAAGTTGTTGATAATCCATCGAAAATGTGTTTGAACTGACAACAACCACACAGCTCCGAAGAGAATACCGAGCAGGTATCCGATCTTAAACGGAATCCACTCGGCAATCGCGATTACGATAAAGGTCACCACTGCAATATGTTGCAAAGCGATCATCACAGAAGGGTAAAATTGGAGAACCACAACGGGCAGGCCCATAGCAGCGAAATATAAAAAGTTCAAGAATAGGTACTGTATAAGTTTGAGTTCTCTTCTCGTTTCCTGGAGTCTTGTCGATTGGTATTCTTGGTTATCAGCTTTTGTTCGTTCAAGCGTCGATTGTCCTTTCCGCCGCATTTTTTCACCGTAAATAGCACTGAGAAAGACCAGGGCCCGGTTGTTCGAAAGCCGATTAACTTAATCCAGTATTAGCGTGAACTTTTGTTTCATGTTTTTAACTTTTTGGTGAAACTTTCTTTTGCTTATTTTTGTTTTCGAGTATTGACTTCTTCTAAAGTAAAGTTTTGCAAAAGATCAGCGTTGAACAGCATTTAGGAGTAGAGAAATAAAGTCCTCGGTTAATTTTTAATCTGGAAATATCCTGCAAAGGTTGGTCAAGACAACGTGAACATAGGCGTTGTTGCTTGCAATATTTCAATATTTCTATTTTAAAGTTTTTCATGGTGTGGTCACGATCTATTTTGATCCAACGTAGAGCAAGTTTTGATCGTACACGGTTTTTGCAGTGGTTTAATCCTTAAAAAGTTTTAATCTGGGATTAGCGTTAATCGGCTTTTGAACAACCGGGCCCAGAGCGCTAACCGAAGCATCCATGATCCAGAAATTGTGAAGGAACATTTGGAGAGAAAAGATTTCCAATTCACCTCTATAGCTCGTATTAAAAGTTTGACGGAACTTTCCTTGATTTGAAACGATCTTTTGACAGAAATATAAGCACCTGTTATGACGTCACAACATGAAAAACTGTGATCGCAACGTTAAAGTGTTAAATAACTTATTAATGACAATGAGGTTTTTTGTTGAGATTACCTGCAGGTTCAGAAATTAAGGATGGCAAGTGACGCGATATATATTATAGTATATTGTTTTTTTAAACTGACGTTTCAAGTCTTTCAGGTAACATCAGTGGTGGAACGAACCTTCGTGAAAAGAGTAAATACATGATTGAACGCCACTAGCATATATTCCTTTCATGCGACAAGCTAATATACGGAGCCGTGTTTTGCGTCTAACCAGCGAAAGCAAAACAGACGTTATTACACTTGCAAGTCGTCTAAGTGGCCTCTTCAGTCTTCAGGTGTATGAGACTTGTAAGAAACGAAACAGCCAATAGGTTTAGATGAGGAACTTTTTTCAGTCAAGAAGTGCAAGTCAGTGATGGGTTCCTCTGTATCATATACACACCAACATACACCTTTGTTATGTTTCCGCGGGGCAACGCATCTACGACTACAACATTCTGCTTATACAGAGGAGCTCGACGACCTGCAACGTTCCGTGTACATGCATGATGTTTTTGGAGTAGTTAATGCTGGCTTGGTATGACACTACATATTTCTAACTATCGCACTACAACTGGTACTCCACGAAAGAAATAGTCAAAATCCTTGGCAAAGTCTATTTAAAGTCTATTTAAAAAAAAAAGGTGCCAAACTTTAAGTTCGCTTCAATTGGCTTAAACTCAAGCTTTCACGGTGGGCATTTTTGTATGGACTTTATGAGATGGCAAGCCATAATTAAAGAAAAGAGTTGAGAGACAACGGAAGCAATGTTACAAAAATACTATCCAGCATTTGCAAAAGACAGTTTTATTGTGAAATATCACCACACATTGAATAATGTGCATAGGTCCTGGGGCCAGTTTCTCGAAAGACCTGATAAATGTTTGGCTCCGTAAAGCCACCTGGGAAACTACCACTCGCTTGCCAAGTTCGGTTCAAAACCGATTGACATTAACCCTTTCACTGCCACAAATGCCCATTGACACTGTCAGATTTTACTCTGTCTAACACCAGACGATTTTACTTTTTAATGGAGAAGCCCTCGGCGGTGAAAGGATTAACCTTAATCCGCAGTTAATATCAACCCTTTGTCTCCCAGAAATGATCAGCATGTAAATTCTCCTCAGAATTTCAATGAATTTTCAGTCCAACAGATATTGAGAAGGAGGTGTAATCTTGATATGACACCAAATTCTCATGAAAGAAATGATATGTGAAATGAATCACATATTGAACTGGTCCATTTCAAATATTGTTTCGTTCGTTGGTTCATTCATCACGAGAACATTTGAACCCACAAATGAACAGCTCCCAGCATCAGTGACTTAATAGCTCAATTGGTTAGAGCGTTGCACCGGCATCGAGAGATCACGGGTTCAAAACTCGTTGAGGTCCTGAATTTTTCAGGCTTCTCAACGTAGTTGGTAAAATTGCGTTCTCAACTGCGAGGATCACAGCTTCTCTTGAAAGAAATCTATGGTACTAGTTAGGAGAATGCTCGTTTTGGTCTGGGGAAAAAAAGGGTTAAATACCAACCAAGGGTTGAATTTTGCCCGTCGGAAAAACCTTAAGATTGTAATTTTGTGCTAAAGGAAAGCAAAAGTCAAAGTCAACATTTTGATCAGAAAACTAAAGTAAATACCCTACAAGCAGTTGGTTTACCCTAAGCTTCTCTAGTTTCTTTGAGTGAGCCGCCGTTCGGCGCCAAGGACGAATAAATTAAATTTGAACCGGTAAAACGAGTTAGTAAACTTGGTTTTTTTCCACTTGCGCATGCGTTCAGCTACGTAACTGCTGCGTTTGGGTGAGCCTGCTATTTAGTGAAATAGGACGCAGTAATGTCGAAGCGACGTCGAAGTGATGTTAAATGCATCACGTGGAGCGTGACGTACTTTGCACATGTTCAATGAAAAAGCTAACGGTTGCTAGCTGTGGTTTCTCTCTCGGGAAGAATATAGGAGAAACCAAATGCCCGCAGTGTAAAAATCAAAATGATTGTTAAAATTGCTGACTCAAAGCCTCTCCAGTCTTAAGATACAATGCTAATTGTGACAACCGAAAAGTTTCGGATTTTTCGAGAAACCGGCCTCGAGAACTCACCAATCGGGTGAATCAAGTTCTCTCGATCCAGGAAACTCCTCAAATGTTGTCAGCGTTCAGATACCCTTAGACTTACGAAACGTTAAGAGTTCAATTTCCTTACAAGTGGAAGGACTGGTTTCTAGTTTACTTTTGGTTACGTCATGTTGCACACTTTCGTTATCTTAAAATTTAGTCGTAAACAAAAGGCATCATCTCGAGGCTCCGGGGAACAAATATAAGGATTTGTATTAGTTTTTTTCCCCAGAGTCTCAAGATGGTGCTTTTTGTTTAGGACTGAATTTTAATATATCGAAAGTGGGCTATTACCAAGAAGAGCTTCAGATCAGACGCTGTCAGCTTTCTTAGGGTGACAAAATTGATTTTCAGTTTTATAATTGACTAATCAGAGTAAAGCCGCTGTTACACGTTGAAACTTTTAGCTGAAACTTGTGTGCAACGGCGTTGCGAGAAAAGTTCCACACGAAAAGTAGAACCGCTTTCTACTTCTGCAACGGTCGCAACGATCGCAGTGGTGACAAACACAAGAGTTTCACTGTGTAACACCACTTTGTGAAACTGGTCTCGCACGCTCTTGTCACGCTACGCTGCGTAAGCCAATCAGAAACCGGCTGAGGCGTTGTAAACAACATTTCGAGACCAGTTTCAACGGGTGCTTCCCATTATGCCAAACCGACCGGTCAGAGATAAGTGGGAATACCGAAGGAAAATGGAACGACATTTTCCGATTAAACCGGGCCAACCAATAGGAATGGCTCTTGCCACTTTTTATTCCTTTTCCGAATTCCCTAATTAGGGCAAAGAACCGGTTTGTCAAAAATGGAAAGGCGAATTTCGGTCGGAATATTCCAACCGAAATAAGTGAACCACCTCCAGAGGTGATCCCGAATATTCCGGTCGGAAGAAACCGAAACGGACCTTTCCATTTCACCCAACGTTTCCGAACGATTTTCGATCTTTCATGTTACACGGTGCAACACCCGCTGACACTTTTTGCAGGGCAGTTGCACATGAGTTTCAGCTAAAAAGTTTCAACGTGTAACAGCGGCTTAATGCACGTTTTGAGGAACACGAATTTTTTTTTTCTGTGTCAGCAAAAATAACGAATCGAAAGCAAGTCTAGAGGAATATTTGAATAAGCCCTCTGTGATTCACATATTTTTCAAAGTTGCATGACGTTGTGTCGGGTATGATTTTGCTCTCTGGGAATCAAAACTGATTATATTGAATGAAAATCCTGCCAGCCGTTTTGTGCTCACGAGATTGACAACAGCTCTTACTGATGCTATTCTTTACACGAAGGGTTTTTTTGAGGGATAATGGAACACGGACAATTTGTACACTTTTGGAAGTGCAATCGGGGAAAAAAGGAGCACTATTGCGAGATAACTTTTAAAGGAAACGAAAAACCCTTCTAATCCTCCACCAGCTCCAAGATCCTTCCTTATTTTATCGGCCAAATAGGGCCCCCAGACTGTTAGAATATATATAATCTACACTTCCCGAGTCGAACTTTGCGTAAGACGTGCCAATTCTAGTAGCGTCATCCGAGGGATTAGAAGATTATGAGCTTAAATTAAGTGAAAAAAAAGGGAATGAAATACTCACGTTATTGCACAATCCATCTTTTTTACGTGCTTACGAATTTATAATCGCAAGTAACAGATTAAACGAGGAAATATGTTAAATGTTACTTAGAAATGGTTTAGTTAAGCTATCATCGTCTGACCATGCGGTTCTGGATACGTATACATGTAAATGTTCAACTGACCTTCCTTTAGACAATAAAAACATTTTTTTAGTGTTATTAGCAACATCGACTCTGAAATATCAATAAATGTATAAACGTCAAGCCTCTCTTATTAACCTGATACAGAGGCAAAATTTTATTTTAGGAAGTTCAGGTCTAAACACATAATATCGTTTGGCATGCATGCTTCACGAGAACGACAGCATAAGATTCTGAATAAGACCTTGCAGCAAAACTTTAGTGTAAAACAAAACTTAACTAGCATAAATTAAATCCCCTGACCTCAGTTCTTAGTCGTATGTTTTGATTTCTTTTATCTTACACGTATTTGGTTGAAGGAAAGAAAATCATGAACTCTTTATTGAGAGAATCATACATGCATCAAGCCGAAATCATCTCAAAGATTTCCATCTTTATTTAAGGGCTTTTCTCTTTGAAAAAAGCAAATAACCCCTCAACAGACGAGATATCTAGCACTAGCCGAAGGTATTTACTTTACATTATGGGGTATTTAGTTGACCCTGGTGCAAAGCTGTTGCCATGTACTTTTCAGTGTCCTCATGAACTAAAAAGTACTGGGTTTTCTATTTTCCTACATAGTCATATCCACAATGATTTTGGCCAACATACATGGTATTTTAACATTCCGTTTCAAAGTTTACAAAAGCCTTATTTTATTTATTAATTTTTATTTTATTTTTAGTGATGCCCTTTTCTCGTTCTTAGAGCTAAACGCGCCGACTTTCAGTCACCCAATTCAGAAGCGCTCAAAATATATATTGTTTCAACTCGTATGTTATCGGTTCTTACTGGCGCAAAAACCTACATGTTTTGCATAAAAAGAAACATGTTTAGCATCAATTATGTTTGATGATATTTTCGTTTTGTTCTTTTATTTTCTTTTATTATTACTGTTTGAGTGAGTGTGCCCTTTCTGTTTTACATGTCGCCCTTTGGCAAAACTTAGAATTGACAACTAAGTGTCAAGCTAAATACGATCTTACCAGAGAAAAATAAAGACAGCCAACAGGAAAATGTATATTTCCACTTGTTATTGGATACGCCAAATTCTGAACCTAAGTTAAAAAATAAAGTTTAGCATTTCATAGAAAAAGCAATATATCAAAGTGGTGCTCATTCGAGGAGGTGGACACCATGGACCGCATTACAGGAAGTTTCCTGTTTTGGCTGAGCGTTTGCTTCTTGATAATTCATAGCGCCCAAGGTAACTATGATTTCCTTATTTTAACCAGCCCGGTGAAATAGAGCAGTTGGCTTATTTGGTAAGTCTTTTTGGTGGAAGATACATGAAATTCATGATACGGTATATTCAAACAGGAATGTGTTACGATTTTCCGAGAAAATGATCATTAAACTTTAGGGAACAACTTCAGCAGTTCAGGTCCCTTCCAAAACTAAATTATTTTTTCAATTTTTTCGTAACTCTTTTTAGCTAATTCTGTGCAACGTCTATGAATGGAAGGGAAATTACAGTTTAAAGTTGACTGTAGAGCTTGCTGGGGGTAATCTAACCCTGTAAAACACTTTGCACGAATGCTAAAAACACTTTAACACCACATAGTCAAATGAGAACTTTGATGTTCGTAATTTGGAAACTCAAAAACACGCATTCTGTAATTTTTGCTCAATTTAAGGTCTGTGACTTGCTGTTTTGTATATCTATATTTATGGTAGTTCTTTTAGGATATCGTGGTTGCAAGTTGCATCACGAAAATCCCCATACACTTTAAAAAATATAACTTCCTTAGTTGCAAAATTGTTTCTCTCTATTTTTGTTATATTATTGGGCAATGGCGTTCTTCAACGATGGCAACTCCCGCTCCTTAGCGAACTTAGGTTTGAGAGAAAGATCGTGCTTTTTTAAAGTTGTGCTCTCAGTTTACAGGACTTTATTAATATGAAATTATGAATTAACCTGCACTTCGCAAATGTCATGAAAGGATATATTCCTTCCGCTGAACACAAATTCATGGGTTTTGGACAGCCACGCCCCTTTTCACAAACAGCAGGCCTTGAGTTTCTTAGAAGACACCAATTGATAGTTATAACTAAGCATAATTCTGTCAATCAGTTCGAAAGCTGTTAGGAATTCGCCTCGACAATTTCTTTAGCATCTTCTTATGTCTTCGTTTTAAAATCGCTGTTTTGCCGTCGTCTTCCATATACGACCTACACTTAACATGCATGCACAGCTGTCTTCTAAGTGGACCGGACTTCATGGACATAAAATATTGAATTAACACACTTGGCAAATGTCATGGAAGGACATATTCCCTCCGCAGAACACAAATTCATTGCGTTTCAGACAGTCACACCCCTTTTCACAAACAGCGCTAGCACGCCTTGAGTTTCTTAGTGTTGTTCGGTGTTCGAAAGCTGTTAGCGTCAATTAATTTGCTAGCCAGTTGGATGTTTCAATTAAATAGTATCCAAATCCATATCAGACTCGTTATATACTCTCATTTAGCTTGTCTTTAAATTCTACGTTCATAATGTAATTTGCCTCGACAAGTTCTCTTAAGTACTATTGTTGTTAAATAGGGTGGGGTTGGAAAGCGTATATGATTGTCAGCTCGAGCATTGGCCAGTCGTAGTTGTTATGCCCATGTGATGAAGATGAGACGGATTTCATTAATGCATAAAGAAAACATTTTCTAAGTTTGCCTTAAGGCATTCCGCGAATTTCCGTGATCCACCAGATTGGCAACGAACCAGAAGTTCTTTAGCACCTTCTTATGTGTTCGTCTTGAAATCGCTGTTTTGCTGGCGTCTTCCAAATACGACCGACAATTGACACTCATGGGCTAACATAAATTGATGCACAGTTGTCTTCTAAGTTTACCAGATTTCATGGACATAAAATATTGAATTAACACACTTGGAAGATGTCATAGAAGGACATATTCCCTCCGCCGAACACAAATTCATTGGGTTTCAGACAGTCACACCCCTTTTCGCAAACAGCACAACTTGAGATTCTTAGAAAACACCAAATGACAGTTAGAACTAAGAATAATTCTGTCAAATAGAAAAAAAAAAAGAGAAAATGGTGTCCGAAAGCTATTAGGGTCAATTAATTTGCTTGCCATTAGGATTTTTCAATTAAATAGTATTATACCCACACTTAGCTTGCCTTTAAATTCTACGCTCATAATGTAATTTGCCTCGACAAGTTCTCTGAAGTACTATTGTTGTTAAATTGGGTGGGGTTGGAAAGCGCATGATTGTCAGCTCGAGCATTGGCCAGTTGTTGTTGTTATCTCCATGTGATGAAGCTGACAGGGATTTCATTAATGCACAAAGAAAACATTTTTTTAACTTTGCCTTAACGGAATTCCGCGAATTTCCGTGATCCACCCGGATTGGCAACGAACCAGAAGTTCTTTAGCACCTTCTTATGTGTTCGTCTTGAAATCGCTGTTTTGCTGGCGTCTTCCAAATACGACCTACAATTGACACTCATGGGCTAACATAAATTAATGCACAGTTGTCTTCTAAGTTTGCCAGATTTCATGGACATAAAATATTGAATTAACACACTTAGCAGATGTCATAGAAGGACATATTCCCTCCGCAGAACACAAATTCATTGGGTTTCAGACAGTCACACCCCTTTTCACAAACAGCACAACTTGAGTTTCATAGAAAACACCAATTGATAGTTATAACTAAGCATAAATCTATCAAAATGGAAAAAAATGTGTTCGAAAGCTGCTAGGGTCAATTAATTTGCTAGCCAGAAGGATCTTTCAATTAAATAGTATCCAAATCGCTTTTTTCGTCTGGACCGCCTGGATTCTTCAGGTGTTTATCAGACACAGTTGCTTCCATTATCCAGATAAGTGTGGGGATCACTTCTTCCTTGCGTCCAAAACAAAGCCTAGTGAGGTAAAGTGGGGAATTTATTGGAGAGTTGGCAATTCCTTTTTCGTTTGTATCT
>NC_090896.1:40385883-40393383 GCF_036669925.1 Montipora capricornis
ACGGAAATCAAATAGCAATTTTTTATGGATTTAACCATAGTTACTAACTATGATTTAACAAATTAACATTGAAGGAATCGAACGCCTACAAGAATGCATCACAGTGTTTACTCAAGTCGCATCTTTAGTTGTCTGACAATTTACATTTACCGGTATTTTGTACTCAACTCTGCAAAGGTGTAAAATATTTGGAAATGTGACAGTGAAGAATTATTTGAATGAAAGTTGTTGTCGCTCTTGTGCTTCATTATTTACAGTCAGCGTTTCGAGTGGAAAAGGGTTTTGATGTGAACTGTCAAAAATTTATTTAATTGCATCTCTTGTTTGCACGCACGCAATTGAAATAGGAAGGTATTTTTGCCTCTAATAGTAAATATGTTGTTTGTTTCGATTAATTTTTCGCTGGAAAAGGATTTTGCCGAGATATTTCCAACCTTTGTGAACTTTAATATCATGTTGTGTAATTTTCGAGCTTAACAAATTTGCATACGTGTGTTGAAATGTGATACGGGAGCATTTTTGTGGTATAGATTGTTTTCACGTGACGTCATCATTTTTTTAAAATCCAAAACTAAACAGCCACGAAAGTTCTTATCCTCATCAGGCATAAGAGGCGGTAAATTTGTATCCATTTGCAATTTTAAAGCTCAATAGCGTGCTTCGTTTGGAAACCAGAGCATTTTGAATTTCTGAGTTATAGCGGTGCGTGACACGAGGCGACAATCAAGTTTATTGAGAAATGTATATTTATCTCATGGTTTTGAGCCTTTTTAGAATTTAAAGCATTAGGAAAAGTGCTTAGGTAAATAGCTGCCTGTTCAGTAGAGATGTTTACTCGCCTAGATAGCCAAAGTAAGTAACAGATGTTGACACTATTTTCCGGCCGCCATATTGGTGCACAAAAGATGTGCACCAACATGGCGTTTTCATACTGGGCTCTGTAAATTTCTGCGAAACATTTCGACGAATATCTGAAGTTTGGGGAAACGCACGGGCCTAAAACTTGGAGAAGTGTCTTCTTCATTTATCTTCTACAACATCACGAATTCTTGACTTTTTCCACTGGATGGTTTTCGATTTTTTTATTGCGTGACAGTGAAAACGATCTATAGTGTAACGAAAATAAACAGGTCTGTTGGAAGCTTGCTTGAGTTTCAACAAAATGACCCCCAAAATCGGCAAAAAAAAATCTGTCACTGATGAATAATAAAGTAGCTGCTATCCCCAAAACGATGAAATTACCTGGCGATAAATAACCTCGTCTTGGAGAGTAAAGTTTTGACTGTCAACCTGAAGAATTGGGCGATTGTGATCTTTGTGTTGAATTCGCACATTTCTTGTCAAACTTTATAACACTTGAAAGAAAAAGAAAACTTACAAAAACAAAAACCCGGTATCTGTGTCAAATGATGATTTGACACTGTTTCGCGAGTAAACACACCGCGGTAACTTCATCACGGCGCCCTCTGAATCCGATGTAACTTTCGATTTTGCGCTTTTACTTGTGCAGCCAAAATTACAATAGCAAAAATCTCCCAGAATGTTTGTCGGTGATCGTAACTTTTTATATTCGGGGTTAAAAATTAATGTTGTTTTCGTGTCATAAATGTTGTTGCTGATGGCAAAATATTTTATTCTCGATCGACCGTCCAGAAAACTTCCTTCTGCTCTTCCCAAAAACTTTGTACCACTATTTATTTTTACTTTTGCATCAATATTTGTTTCGCATAAAGCAAGCTAACAAAATCGGTTCCTTGCTTGGTCCGCATTTGTTAGCGTTAAAATAGAATTTTCGGTCCAATGCTTCTGTTTTGAGGGGTATATTGTTTTTGGTCTCCCATCCAGATACTAACCCAGCCGAACCCCTAGGGATTAATTTCAGCGAACTATTGTAGCTGTCAGATGCTCAGAGGGCACGCTTAAACTTGTGGTGAAAAGCAGTTGTGCCTTCTGATTTCCTGTAACATGTACCACAGGCAACCCAGTGTATGCTTCACGGAAGCATCTCGTTTTTTTTTTTTCCGTGTCGGTAAAAGTCTTGCCTGTCACTCCCCTGCTAAGTAGTGGCTTTGTGCATAGAGCCTTCTACGCGTATTTTCTTAGGATCGAGAGGGTAGTGGGAAATGCGTAGATTTCTCTGGTGGACACAGTAGAACGATTAACTTAACCGGCAATGGCGTCGAAAGTCATGTAACGCGAATGGCGTTTTAGGGGATCTTTGAACAAAATGTACCCTAATGAAGCTCAATAATGGCAAGCGAATTGGATACTGGACAGGACAGGCGGTCGAATGTTAGAAGCGACGAGTAATGGACTTCGACAACAATCTGTCGCCCGTCGAGCCGTAATCAAAGTGAGCAGTCTTCCTAACATTTTGCCAAGCGTGGTGTTTTGTACAATACTCAAACCAAATGAACAGTTCTCTGGTAACTCAGTGTGGGTTCAACAAAGACAGATAAGGAATCCATATAGTGGATCTGTTATCTCAGTTGTCTCGCTATTTGTCAGATTTGTATTTACCTGTTCTCAACTCTGCACAGTCTTCCAGTATAACAATTGGAAATTTCACTAATAAGTCATTGACGTGAATGGCGTTTTAGTGGATCTTTAAACAAAATATACCCTCATGGAGCTCAAGAATGGATCGTCAATTGTATGAGCAAGACAGCGCTGAAAAATAAATATCTGGATGTAAGAGACGAGTAATGGTCTTCGACAACAATTTCATTTTTCGCCTTTGGATATCAAGTGAGCTTTGTTTCTAATATTTTACTAACTTGGTATTATATAAAACACGGAAATCAAATAGCAATTTTTTTATGGATTTAACCATAGTTACTAACTATGATTTAACAAATTAACATTGAAGGAATCGAACGCCAACAAGAATGCATCACAGTGTTTACTCAAGTCGCATCTTAGTTGTCTGACAATTTACATTTACCGGTATTTTGTACTCAACTCAGCAAAGGTGTAAAATATTTGGAAATGTGACAGTGAAAAATTACTTGAATGAAAGCTTGTTGTCTCTTTTGTGCTTTATTATTTACGGTCAAGGTTCTTTCGAAAAGGGTTGAATGTGAACTGTCAGAAATTTATTTAATTGCATATGCTTTGTGATTGTTTGTTTCGCTTGCACGCACGCAACTGAAATAGGAAGGGTTTCTTGCCTCTTATAGCAAATATGTTGCTTGTTTCAATAAATGTTTCGCTGGAAAATATTTCTGTGAAATTTCTAGCTTTTGTAAATTTATCATGTTGTGTAATTTTCGAGCTTAGCAAATTTGCATACATGTGTTGCAATGTGATACGGGGAGAATTTTTGTGGTAACGCATTAGTCACGAAAATAAACAGGTCTGTTGGAAGCGTGCTTGAGTTTCAACAAAATGACCCCCAAAATCGGCAAAAGATTGTGACGCTGATGAATAATAAAGTAGCTGCTATTACCAAAACGATGGAATTACCTGGTGATAAATAACCTTGTCTTGGAGAGTAAATTTTTGATTTTCCAGAAACAATGGTCAACCTCTGAGAGTTGCGCGATTGTGATCTTTGTGTTGAATTCGCACATTTCTTGTCAAAATTTATAACAATCGAAATAAAAAGAAAACTAACAAAACAAAAACCCGGTAGCTTGGCATCATTTGACACAGATGCTTCACTGTTTCGCGAGTAAACATGCCGCGGTAAAATAACGCGGTAACTTGATCACTGCGCTCGCTGAATTCGATGTGCGATTTACTCGGTGCAGCCAAACTTGTACAATTACAACAAAACAACTAAAATCTCCCAAACTGTTTTTCGCTGATGGTAACTTTTTATATTCGTGGTTCAAAATAAATGTTGTTTTCATGTCGTAGATTTTATTACCGATGGCAAAATATTTTATGCTCGATCGACCGTCCTGAAACTTCCTTCTGCTCTTCTTAAAAACTGTGTATCCATATTTATTTACTTTTACATCAATATTTGTTTTGGATAAAGCAAGCTAACAAAATCTGTATCTTGCTTGGTTCGCATTTGATAGCATTAAAATAGAATTTTCGGTCCTATGCTTCTGTTACTGAGTGGTATATTTCTTAGGTCGCCCATCCAGATACTAACCCCGCCGAATAGGAATAACTTCAGCTTTCAACTGTTGTTTACAAAGCTTTCAGATGCTGTCAGATGCTGTCAGTGCACGCTTACACTTGTGGTGGAAAGAAGTTGCATGATCAACATGTCAGCCCAGAAGCCAATGTTTCTCGATTCCCTTTTATTTTCTTCAGTCTCTCTGGGTTCAGTACTTTGCTAGTAACCACATGTCTTCTCAAGGGGCTATTTATCTAAGACTTATACCATGGCGCTACAATGATAGACAATACCAAAACAATATCGTGTACTGTTAGACCTACATATTACGCAAAGACAACGGTCAACATGTCATCCCAGAAGACAATGTTTTTCACTTCCCATTTATTTTCTTCAATCTTTCTGGGCTCAGTACTTTGCTAGTAACCACATGTCTTCTCAGGCTATTTACCCAAGACTTCTACCATTTCACTACAATGATACACAATACCAAAACAATATCGTGCACTGTTAGAGCTACATATTACGCAAGGACAACTTGAAGCTCCTGGAAGACAACACACAGTTCAGTTGACATTATGGAATAAATCGCTGTGTTACTTCACTACCACACGTAAGCAATGCGTGTCAATTTTTTTTAAAGAGGACAGGAATTTCTTCTTTCTGACAAATGATTAATTAATAGGCCGGTCGCCAGGTTTTTAACCTCACAAAAGGATCTGTTTCGTCGTACGAACGTGTGAAGACCTGTGAGCCAAAGGGCCTCTGCTGGTATGACTTCTGGTATGACTTCTGGTACGACTTCTGGGTCCCCCCCCCCCCCCCCCCCTCCAACTTGAAAAAAATTGCGTGGAACGCTGCACGTACCACAGGCAACCCAGTGTACCCTCACGGAGGGTCTAGTTTAATCTTATTGTCTGAGTTTTGCAACTTCATTTACATTTTTACGTTTAGTATAAATACTTGCAATTTATTAGCTAGCTATATGTACATGTTTTACGATGAGTAGAACAATGGGATTCTAATTAGCTAGCTAATAGGGCTGTTCTTCATTAAATCTGCCTGATGAGTGCTTCTGGGGAAAACTGTAATTGCCCTGAGCGGGATTTGAACCCACGTCCCCCTGATCACTAGTCGGGTGTGATGACCACTACACTATCAGGACAACCATGCTGGCAACATGGCTGATTGATCACTTAAATGTGTGGCATTTACGTGGGACTCCGTAAGGGCCAGTGAATCCATTTGCGATCCCCCTGGGGGTGATACGTTATTGGCTCAATGGATTTACTTAACTGACTCTTTACATTAATTACCCTTGTCCGCCTGTGAATCACATGTTGATCCAGCGTTATCACGTAGAAAAACTGGCCCTTAGGGGGTCCCAAGTAATTTCCACACATTAAGTGATCAATCAGCCATGTTGCCAGCATGGTTGTCCTGATAGTGTAATGGTCATCACACGCGACTAGTGTTCAGGGGGACGTGGGTTCAAATCCCGCTCAGGGCAATTACAGTTTTCCCCAGAAGTTGTCCAGTATTGAGTTTCCTCTAACTTTCTCTCAATTTCTCCTCAACTTGGACTGTGAATCCATTTGCGACCCTCCTGGGGGTGATACGTTGTTGCAAATAAACTACAAGTTCATCCCTACAAGCCTGTTTCGTGGTCGCCCACTCATCATCATCATATATATATGGAATGCACGCTGAAATACTAAAAATACACTTACGGAAAGCGTCAGAAGTTTCATTTATTCGCCCTTACACCAAGTCAATGATCATTTCTCCAGTTTCTTTTATGGTGTATAAGGCTAAAATTGTTTATCGAACACTTTCAACCCGCCATTTCTACGGTTTACTCATTCTCTACCTCAGAGCTCTTTTGCGCGAGAAGCAGCGTAAGCACTGGGGTAGTGAATTATAAGAGATCTCAAGGTCGCGCAAGCGCAGACAGAATGCCCCTCTGCTATGGGAACTGGAAAGTAGGGATTTGTGGTGGCGGGTAACTGGTAAACTGGTGACTGGGAACTGGGAAAAAAGGCAATTATTTTTTAATTCCTGGGAAAAATCTTTAACTATTTAGAGAAACTTTTTCTAGACCACTTTCCCTTTAAGTCTAAGCACCCATTAAAAAAAAATCATAGTTATAGCTTTCAATAAATGTGTTACTCGCACGGCTCGCCAGTTACCGGTTACCAGTTACCAGCATTTTAGACCCGCCGGATTTCTGGTAAAATTTACAGTAATAACTTAATATTTTGAAATGCTAAAAATACTATTTGCCATCTGCAGTGTTCGTTATTCAGAAGAGGAACAATGGCAAAGACTAATGACAATATGTTTCTCATTGCAACATAATTTCTTTTAAATGAAAAGAATGCAATACACACAATCGTATGGAAAAATAATTAGCCTACTGTCGGGCACTTCTGGGACCAGTGAGAGTGGTATGCAATAGCTTTATACATTAGACATTCACATACTTCTTTCTTTCACTTATTTTCTTCTCTTTTCAGAACTGGATGGCTTACGAACATTATCCAAGGCTCTGGAAAGTTAAGCAGGCGTCCAAGATCTTGTTTTCCAATTATGAGATACCATTAGCTAAGGACAATTACGCATTATGCAAGGTACGTATTTGGTGCGGCAGGAGTTAATTAAACTTATTGGTGATTATATAGGGGAAAAACTGTGAAGTGAAAAAGGGGTATATTGAATAAAGGGGGGTTATTTATTCTACATAGCAAAGCAGCTTCAAGAAGGGCAGCTGTTGTAGCAGCCTCGGAGTCTATTGTTTTTGTCTTTTCAGGTAGCAAGAAAATCATATTTTTTTTTACTAGAGCTTCACTCGATTTGCTCCAATTGTTATCCAGTTCACTTACAGTACTGTCTGTTACACCGAGTTAAATCTACAAGTGCCATTTTTGGGAATGAAGGGTTAAGCAAAGGTCGATAAATTTGATCTTTCAGACTATCAACTTTACTGAACCATTCTATGAACCACCAAATGTACTCACAACAGCAGTCAAGGACATTAAGAACAATTCCAATCCACTCTGTGCTGTAAAGGGCCCACTACTCTCCTGGGCGGAGGTAAGATCCTTTATTATCACAAAATTCTAGCAATTTACTTTTCTTCAAATATATTATTATTATTATTATGCAAATAAAATGATTATTATTATTATTATTATTATTATTATTATTATAAAGGTTCAACATCATGTTCTGGCTGTTGTCATTGCCATCTTTTCTTCTGTTAGCCGAGTCATAACAAATGACCAAAGGCTAACAGAAATATCTCTTCTTCACATTTCCAACACTTTCCTCAATATCCTTGCAGTTCCCAGTAAGGCAGTTTTTTGCATTACTCCAACATTGAATGGTATCCCTAGCTTTCCAATCCACCTATCAAATCCTTTGGTGAC
>NC_090896.1:40398383-40400883 GCF_036669925.1 Montipora capricornis
ATAACTCCAATCGTGGACAAAACTCTTGGGAGAAATTCTGGCATGACATCATTGGAAATACACTCACAAACAAAGTCTATAATTGGCTCCCCTCGCCCTCGCCCTCTCCCCCATACCAATGTTGATAATGTTGTGAATTATATTATGCAAGCCTTTGGCCGTTTCTAAACCAACACTGGATTAGAGGAAAGGGGAAAGTATGGGGAAGTTAATCTTTTATTCCACACAAATAATTATTAGGGAATAACCATTTTATAGAGGTGTGTCACATTTTCCTAACGAGTTTTGTCCAAGATTGTAGAAACGCGCCGTACTGAAATGCCATAAATCAGGAGTTCTGCATAAGTGAAAAGAGATACAATTAAACTATCTATGGATTGAAGAGATAATATAGTTTATCCAAACTGTAACCATGCTTCTTGCACACTCTCAATTTCCGTTTTCTTAAGGAGGATATCAACATGCTTTTCCTAGTTTGTTGGGTTATACATACATTTACATATGGTAGCATTGGTTTTCGTTGTGGGAGAATTTGTTAATGTTTTGTTGTTTTTGTTTTGGTGTTTTTAAGATTATCATCCTTGCAATAATGCAAGCTGCGACTCTTACAGAAAGCCAGTGGCGTTATCTTCACAGCGATGCGAATGCCTTTGTGAAAGCGGAAGCAGCTGTCCGTCGTATCAAGAAGAGATATGTGCCTCTAATGGTCGTACATTCAGAAACTTGTGCTTTCTAAAGAAAGAAATTTGCGAGACACGTGCCAACTACACCCACTATCACCCTGGAAGTTGTTCAGGTACATATGCGACTTCAAGGTTTATGAAACAGGAACTAGAGAACGTAAAAGGACGACTTGCTCTCAAGACTGTACATCACATATCTAGCAAAATCGTCCGTTCAAATTAAAGATAAAGAGGACTGAAGGGTTCAACAATAAAAGTCTAGTAAATGCAAAGGTTCCATTCCTTTATGAGAACCTCCAAAAGTGCAGTTGAACCGTTAGAATATCCCAGCCAGTTATCGGAATGTCATGGGTTCGATTATAATTTCATCATGCAAATACATTATCAAAAATTGTAAACGTCATTATACAATGTTGAATCGACTTTAATAGTTATTAACCAACCATTATTCACAGCTTACACTTTGCATTTTTTTTTCTCTATTTAGGTTTTCCTTTGCAGAAAAGAATCACCCTTCCTGGGCAAAAGATCAGTGTGAAACCATTCAATTTTCACCATTCATATTTTACCCTCATCAAAAGATCTTCGTACAGCTTACTGTGAATCATGTGAACTACTCTGACCCAACTTATGTCCATGAAGCCACCACTCCTTGGGTTGAAAGTGTGAACAGTACTCAATTCACTGCATGTGTGGCTAGAGCAGGAAGAAATGATTACCCATCAGGTAGCGTTGCTACTGTAGATTGGGTCGCTTATCAGGGAGCTCCTCCTGGAGGTATTGCGGGCGAGAAAAACTTCTCTCGTTGGTGGTCAGAAACTAGTTGTCAGACTGTCACGTTGCCAAGCGTAAGTAAACTACTATTGGCGTCTTCTTTCCGCAAATTTTGTGCTTCTGTACAAGGGGCGACCTAACGATATTGATTAATTGATTAATTGAGTACTAAACAAATCACAACCTTGCATAGATATTGTAAGAAAATATTAAGTGACTCAAACCAGTTTCAACACTTTCAATAGACCTTGATATTAGAAGGATTGACACTACAACACTTTATTTATCACGTAGCAGCAATGTTATGGTACCACGTGAAACATAAATTATTGCCGAACAAGATGCGGTCATTTTGGGACATAACAAATTACCATAGCAACAGAAAAGCCTTGCAAGATTACCCTAAATTTGGGCTTTAGTTGCTTATATTTGAATTTCGAACTCGGTGACCCCAATTTCTTATTGCACAAAAGTGATCAGCAGGCGAGGATGAAACTCTATGCAAAGTTTTAAAAAAAAATTATGTGGAGCGGATTCAGAGCTGCCTTCAGTTTTATTTAAGGTGGCTCTGAATCCCCTCCGCAGAATTGTCTTAAACTTTGCAAAAAGTTTCTTCTTGGCATGCTGATTACAGTTCAGAAAAAAAAAATCAGGGTCATCAAGTTCTTTTTTGATATAAATGTTTAAGCAGCTAAAGCCAAAATATTACATGTTTTTTCAGGACTTTCCTGTTGCCACGGTAACTTTTACATCACAAAAGTGACCAAATCTTTTTTATCAGTAATTGGTGTTTGATATGGACTACCATAATGTTGTTAAGTTATATAGTGTTGTAGTGTCAATCCTTCTGAGAAGAACGTTTCTTTTCTGTTTTGAGTCACCTCAAGGACGTTCGCGCCCATTGATACTGCGAATTTTTCCGCGCATGTCACGCATACGTCATGCATCGCAGACCGCAGAGGTAAACACGATGCTGAAGGTGCAAGCATTTCCCATAAGGAAGGAACATAAAAGCGTGTGGCATCATGGGATAGCTTCTCGGA
>NC_090896.1:40408383-40410883 GCF_036669925.1 Montipora capricornis
ATCAATTTCTTTTCATTTCAGACATTTGCCCTACTGACTGGATCTATTTTAAAGGATATTGCTACCGAAAAGTATCGTCGTCCTGTGATTCCTGGAGCAATGGCCAGAGCATATGTACCACACTGGGAGCTCACCTCCCCAGTGTTCACAGCCAAGAAGAAAATGTGTTTCTGCAAAACTTATACAACGGAGAAAAGGGTTGGCTTGGTTTGTCTGACATAAATCGTGAAGGAACGTTTAATTGGAGTGATGGAACCCCATTTGACTTCCATTACTGGGCAATGAATCAACCCAATAACTTCCGCAACGAGGATTGTGTGCACACTCTTGGCTCACTTCAGGCTCACAAGTACAAATGGAATGATGTCAACTGTTCCAATTGTCATAGGTACAGCTGTAAGAAAGGTATGGATTTAGCATTTTCAAGTTGAGAGCCAACCATAACAGTAGCTTTTGGTCTAAGAGGCAAACTAGCACTGGGGTAACTGTCCAGTACGGTTGTATTTTATATAACAGTCACGAAGTGAGTTCATGAACTTATATAATTATTGTTTATTTTTTTATTATTATTATTTTATTTTATTTTATTTTATTTTATTTTATTTTATTTTAGTGTTATCGTAAATGGAGTCTTGATTGGGACCAAATTTTGTCAGAAAAAGGGGAAAAAAGGAGAAAATACGTTGTGATTTTTCTATTCCTCTCTACTCAATATTGCTTGGAAGTCTCGAGCATTACTTTCTTTCGCGTAGCCAAACTTCATGAAGGCCACAGGACCGCAGTGATATATCAAGTTCAGCCGCATATCACCGCAGTTGTGAACGTTACTTGAGCAGTAACGAAAGGAGAACCTGAAAACTGCAAGCTTGAACGGGATTTGAACCCAGACCTCTGCGATACCGGTGCAGTGCTCTACCAGTTGAGGTATCAAGCCCTCTGGGAGTTGGTCATTATAAGAGTTCGTATTGAGCCCGTTAAGGACGAAGATGTGACGTTCATATATATCTGACCAAATCTCAGATGGCTTGATAGCTCAGCTGGTAGAGCACTACACCGGTATCGCAGAGATCTGGGTTCGAATCCTGTTCAAGCCTGAATTTTTCAGGCTTTCCTTTCGTTGCTCCTCAAGTAACTGCGCTGAGCTGCATCTGAACTTGATTCTTTCCGCAGTTCACATACATCAACTTTATACCGTGATATATGTGATGCGTAAGAGTGAAAGAGACAGAACATATTTATCACTTTGGCCGATCAAAATAAGGTGTATTAATATTGACACACCAGAGATTGAGCCAAAGATGGTTGGAGAAAGAATTTGGCCACCGCTAGGTGACGGATTTTAATTCAAAAGAGAGTGAGTAGATAGAAAAAACTGCCTTATCACAGAGTGAAACAAAGCATATGAAAAAAAGAGGTACACAAACAATTGGCTCAAAGGCAGGCGCTGGGGGAGATGGAGGGAAATGTGAAGGGCAGCGAGAGCCAAACGATGATCACTGTGTGATGGTCAGCACTCAAAAGGGGGCGAGCACATGTTAGCTCGGGCCTTTAGAACAAGCTTCAATCGAGTGTCGTAAAACCAAAACCAAAGTAATTACTTTGGCCAATCAAAAAGAACAAAGACAATCCAGTAAACCAATCACAATTCAAAGAAATTACACGTAGCCGACACAAAGCGCGGGAAATTGTGCACGCGCGAGCCACGAATGGTTTTGGTTTGACTTCTGATTGGTTGAAAAAGTGGCGCCAGAACTTTAAACCAATTACTGAGTGAGGTAATGCAAAGCCAAAGCAATTCGCTAATTGCTTTCGACACTCGATAGACCAATTTCGACATATTAATATTCAGTCCTAAACAAAAGACATCATCTCGAAGCTCTGGGGAATAAATATAAGGATTTGTATGAGTTTATTCCCCATAGCCTCGAGATGATGTCTTTTGTTTTGGACTGAATTTTAATATATCGAAATTGGTCTATTGAAAACCGCTCTATTTGCCGTCTGAATAGCTCTCGGACCTGATTGGTAAGAAACCTGTTACACCTATCAAACCCATCCTAGCCTGCAAACCATAAATTTAAACGAATGCCTTGCCATAAAATCTCGATTATGATATAATGTTGTAATCTTTAGAAATTTCAAATTCTAAGTCACTGAACTGTTTTTAAACAAATTAAGCTAATTATCTTAAAAGAATAAGACATGTTTAGACGTTGAATTTATTAATACTCTTTATTTTTTTATATATTTTTTTATATTTGCCATAATATATAGGTTTATCTATTCTATATTTAGCTACGTATACTTGCCGTGTGTTTTATTTTTTAAAGGGAACCTCCCCTAAAACAGGAATATATCTTTAAAATTGTTAACATAATGCTCACAATCAAAATTGTTCGAACGTTTTCTAATGGGAGCGTTTGTATCCGAAATAAATACATTTTAAAAACGGTTGTTTTGGTTTTCAAATTTCCCGGGCGACGCCATCTTGAATAATTGT
>NC_090896.1:40415883-40423383 GCF_036669925.1 Montipora capricornis
GGAGTAAACCGTTGAACGGCATTTGAGTGGTTTGTTACGATTTTATACTTATGTTAGATTACCTTCCTATAACTGTAACCTTGACGACAAATGGTCGAAAGGGACGTTATGGTGTCATACAAAGATTCACAATTCCAAACAGCGGACGTTATAAAATCAAAGCCTGGGGTGCCAGAGGAGGAACACACTCGTACAACTACGGTTACAGGCCGGGGACCTACTACGGAGGCAGAGGTGCATTCGTAGAGGGAACGTTTACGCTAAATAAAGGAACAGTGCTGAATATCGTGGTGGGACAGAGAGGAGGAGATTCAGTAGAGGTGAAAGGAGGACAATCCACTACCAGAACAGCAGCTCAACTGGGACTGTCTGTGGAGGACAATGCTGGAACAGGGGGAGGGGGAGGTACTTTTGTTTATACAACACTTAATGTGCTTTTGCTGGCTGCCGGAGGGGGTGGGGGTGCATCTGGTGGATATAATGGGGTGGATGGTCAGGCGGGTACTAGAGGGGCTAGTAGTGTCGGACAATCTTCGTCTAATAGCAGAAATGGGGGAACTGGGGGAATGCCCGGTAAGTGCAACAATGCAGGTGCCAGTTATCATGGGGGAGTAGGCGCAGGTTGGTTAGCGCAGGGGTGTGCCAGGGCAGGTAATGAACATGGTGAAAGGGGTGGATCACGTGCCCAGGGTTGGGTAGGAGGACGAGCAGGGTCAATGAATAGTGGCTACTACGGTGGACCACCCCCTGGGGCAGTTGGGGGATTTGGTGGTGGGGGAGGAGGATCTGAAGATAATGGAGCATCAGGAGGTGGAGGTGGTTATTCTGGTGGAGGGAGCGGGACTCACCCAAAGCAAGCCGGAGGGGTGGAGGTTCCTATTGTGGTGGTGCGAGTTGTCGCCGTTTATCTGGCAAAAACTTAAATGATGACGGCATGGTGCAAATAGTCAAATTATCTGGCTAGCGATGAAAATTCATCCTTTGTATGCGACGTCATTTACATGGCTTTTTAAAAACTTTTATGAGGTATGCTTCAAAAACAGTGTACCCCAGCTTTTCTAAGAAAACTGCATTTCGTTACTTTCAAATACTTTCTGTGAACCACTTATTGATTTTTCAAAGTATCTGATTCGAGTTGCTTATAAAACTACGTGGCCGCTCATGGTGAAATACATTCTTGCACAAAAAGAAGGCCCGGCCTTTTCAAACTCGCTGTGTGCTTTGCTACTTTAGGAATCGATAGTTGACAATGGAACAAGCGCTAGCTCCTTTTGTTGTTTTTATAGGTGCAACAAAAGAATTTTGGCCATGAGATTTCCTTGTTAAGTTATCTCGAAGCTAAAAAAAATGAAACTTAAAATAATCCAGAATTAGAGCGGTGAATTCCGGGTGATGTAGCAGCTCTCGTAACGCGTAATATGATTGGCTTGCTACCCAAGCCGAAAACAAAAAAGAAAAAGAAAACAAGCAATCGAAACAGTGACTTAGACTTAAAAACAATTGAATCTGCTTGCAATACCAAACAGTAGCAGGTTACGAGAGCTACTACAATACTGAGAATTCCGAGCCAGTCAGGTGGCAGTGTACCAGCACCGCAGTTCCAAGTTGTCAGTTAAGTGCGGAATGGCAGAAAACCACCTTGCATCTCATTTGCACCTCCTTACAAAACAAAAGAGCAGTCATTATATCATGTCTCTTTCCTTTAAAACTGAATTAATTTTCCGCAACCCGCACCTCACTCCACAACTTGGAGGAAGTCATACGTGCACCGCCACAAAAGGATATCTTGAGTCCACACAAAACAAGACTATGGAAATTGTGTCGACGTTAAAGTAGGAAATAAAGAAAGCACGTTGATAGCTGCCAAAGGTGTTGCTGATTTTAAGCAGTTGGCGTTCGTCATGCATTTCTTTGTTTTTGAAGCTTAAAAGCTAATATAGTTAATTGAAAGCTATTCAGCATTGCAACATTTAGTCATTTGGCGAAAACAAAAATATCGGCTGCCAAAAAAGGTTATTAACTTTTTATTAACTTTGCTATCTCCCATATTGTGTTTACAGCTTTATGATTGGTTCACTCAACCTCGGTCAGGGTCATGGCTCTTGGTATGACCTAATATGATTTAGCCAAGGGTTGCTTAGTTGAAAAATGTGTGTGGACAAAACATCTGATACGTTCACAATTTGATGAAATTTAATAAAACATTTTTTTTTTATTCGGGTTTGTCGGATATGAGACTAGTTGTAGCCAACTCGGCGCTACGTGCCTTGTTGGCTATCCAACGCGCGCTCATAGAATAATTCTTAATTATTCGTTACGAACATCTTGTAGCTGGCGTTCAAAATGAGGTTCCGAGGTAACCGCTGCCGAATGCCTTAGCAGTAATTTTGCAATTCAATGAATACGAATTAATAACATTTAGCTTTAATTCTGACTCGCTCTTCAAAGAGCAGCCCTAAATGCTCCCGAAGATAATGTCCAGGGCATTTTTGATCCAGCCAACGTTTCTCCAGGTAAGCTGCAGGTTTACAGAAAGCCGCTATGCATCTTCCTACTTTATTACCGTTTGCGATATTTCCCACCCATCAGTTTGCCACCACGTCCTCATCAAGCACCAACCACTGATGAATTCCACGCTAACTCCTGCCTAAGATATCTCAAGAGTTTAATTTCTTCTTTACAAAAATTTCAAAGACCAGTCGAAGGTCTTCAGCACACGTGCTTAAAATGCATCCTTGGCACCAACAATAATATCGTCAATCATTGAGAACCAGAAGTGGTTGGTGGCGACATGAACTTTAACCCAATCCAACATGGGAAAAAGTAATCCTCTCACTTATGTCTGGACAATTTAAGCAATTGCCTCCGTAATATTCAGGCGGTTTCAAACACGATTCCAAACAATGTCCTTAGCTATGTCGGTGCAATGCTTTACAAACTGAGCCATGAAGCCACTCAGCTGGCGGCAGGTCAATTTGTTAGGCTTTCGTATTCCTGTGAAAGGATTCGGTAAAATAGATGTATATACATTTGAAGTGCAGGTTATAGACGAATTGTTTGGCTCATGTATTCCTGTGAAAGGAAATGACGAAATAAATGTGTGTGTATATTTCAAGTGCGGGATATTGATTGACCCAAACTGAGTGGGTTCTTAGGTCAATGGTAAAGCATTGCACCGGCATTGCAGAGGTCATGGGATAGAATATAATCCCGTTGAAACTGACTGAAAAATTCAGGTGTCTATGAGAGACAATTGCTTAAATTGGCCAGATTTGTGCGAGGATCACCTTTTCCTTTCGGCTATAACCCGCACTTATATGTCACAAACAATAATAATGATTTTGGCTGTTAGTTGTAGTGCAGAATGACAATGCTTTTTTGTGCTGTACTTGTAACACAGAAGAGGTGACAGTTTTACCAGTTTCCATCATTTGCAAGCTGCCGCATCCCTCCAAGAATTTGTCTGGCTTTTATTTTTCACTTCTACTTCCCTAGAGTGAGGTATTTGATTCAGTAGGTCAGCGTGGGGATGGCACAATGCCAATTCTTTTGTATTTTAAAGATGCTTCATACTTCGTTGGTTATGTTGAGTTTACGGATAGGTTAATTATTTCGTGTCAAGTAGGCAGGCGGTCACTCCCAACCCCACGCCAGCATGTGTGGAAAAATTCGTCCGACCTATTGGTACACTGTAAGTTGTTTCCATGTGTGAATCTTACCAAAACAAGGTGCAAGCTCAGCCAGCACCTACATTAGATTATATCTTCCTCTTTCAATTTGATTTATTAATTTAAGTGAATAGTAGAATATCTGACCACTCTGCTTTGTTTTATAGCTTTTCGGTTGTTATTGGTTTTTGGGGACTAATAATTCCAGAACGTCATACCGCCACTTTAGTTGCCTGACCTTTTACACCTTATCCCAAAATGCATATGGCTGCTATTTTTGATCGAAAATTGGCTCTTTTGGCCTCGTTCAAAGTTAAATATTCTTTTGAACTTTAGTTATGAAAACTAGGCCAAAGGACCAATTTGCAAGGAAGCAAACGAATACTACGATGGCAGCCATTTTGAAACATGGTGTACAGGACGTTGCGAAGTCCTAGCGTTAACTAAAATCCACTAGCAATGGCTTATTATTAAAGGGCACCAAAAAGGGTGCACAGTGAAAATCAGAGTGGAACAAGTAGGGCAAGGACCATTTTTATTGTGACATTTAGGTCGATATCGAAGGTGCAACATGGTTCACTCCTAAAGAAACTTTTTTCCTATGTCCAAGGTTGATTAAATTGCAGAAAGTCCCTCTATGTCAATTTCACACCGTTAGGCTCATTTGCTACATAGTAGGTTAGGAAAGTTGTGGGTCATTTGGCCTTGAGATAATGTTCGTATAATGTAATACAATACAATACAACACAATACAGAACAAAATTAATTGACCACTCCCCACAGGGGCTTTTCAGGGACAATGAGTGAGTGTTTATTTTAAATTTGTCTAAGGCTGCTTTTCGCTCTGAATTGCAGTTTTTGGTATGTCTTAAGGTTTTTGATTTTGAATCTACTAAGGTTGCAAGATGACTGGACGGCCTCTGACGGAAGAACAGAAACGAAAGAAGAGAGAAAGAGAACGAGAACGACAAAACAGTACACCAGTAATAGGCTAAGCATAAAGTTGGTGGAAGAAGTTACTCCACAAATTCTTTTCTTGGACACTAAACCGTTTGTTATTTCTTCGGATGAGTTATTTGAAATGGATGCATATTTCTAAAAAGTGGTTTAGTGGTTTTTTTCTTTGTTCAGGAATGAAATTCGAATTTTTATTGTTAACTGGAATTAAATAACAATCATCTGTACTCTTTTTGGACAGAAATAATCGATCTTTTGCTGGTTTGTTTGGCTTAAAAATGCGAGCTAACAAGAACATTTTTTACTCCGCTTGCCTAACTGTTTTTCGATGTGCCTCGACAGTGACAAGAAAAGTTTGCACTTATGTTCTAAACATGTAATCGCAATGAATTCTCGTAAAAGTATAAGGAGAAATTTCACCAGCTTGTGTTTTCAGAACTTTGTTTAGAGCACGTACAGGTAATTTGTTGGAGATCTTGTTTGAAGTTTGTCCTTTCTAGTCGATTCTGGTTCTAAGCCAAGCTGGCGTGTTTCAATGAAATACATCAAAATGTAAATGATCTCGTTTTCAGAGATAAAGTGGAATAAATAAAGTACGATCTGTCACATCACGAGCTATATAGTACGTCTGTGATTTCTAATTTTAGCGTGATTCCTATTCGCTGGCTTTTGACAGTCGACTCTATGAAATGGCTTGTTTCCTTTTCCGTTCGCTTGCTGAGGATTTGCTTGTTTTCTCTCTTGCGATTCAAGAAAAATTAATTGCCTAACTGGTGAATTCGACAGTAGATTTCGCTGGAAAAAACGATATCACACTCATCTCTTCGTGATTCATACGATCAGTCGGCCTTTCAGGTGAAATTAACCGTGGAATTCACTAGTTACGCAGCGAAGAAAATGACATAATTAAGCAATATCCGGGAATACTGAAAGGCGGACAGTTCCAAAGCCTTTTATTTTCACTAATCCTACAGCCAGTAAGAATAAACAAGCTAGTCCGTTTGGGTAGCTGTAGAAAACAAGCAATGGCTTTTGATAAGGCCATCTTGTCTGTTTGTGATTGGTTTCTTATCCCCATATTATGACTTTATTACACTACTCACTTGATCTTTACTGTTTGATTGCTGTGCTTAAGAGAGCGCTCTCTCTAAGCCAGCATATTCACACACCGCCAAAACGATATGCACACACAGAGTACATTTTATCGTTACACGCGCGCGTGCTCCTTACGAAGCTATACTTCCGCGTTTACGTCCAAACTTGCTGCATTGTTTTCTAATTTACACACCAAGGGTTGTGTTTAAACTTGCCCCATTGTTGTTTCTCAAGGTTACGCTATCTCTTGGGATCAGGCATGATCCAACTTGCCCTAATTTATGCACGCCTCCGCGCATTCTCATCGATGAAAACGTGTACGTACGTGACTTGCATCTCATCAAGCTTACCCTAACATGGAATGCACGTGTTGTTTCACGAGTCTCTTAGGGCTACGCTGCGTTGCGTCATGCCCCAACTTTCCCCTAATTTATACACGCCCCCTTCTTTAGTCTTTCTGATAGATGACATCATTTGATGACTACCTGTGAAGATGGGTCTAAAGGGGCCCATTCTACTACTAATCGCACTCACCCTGCAATTTTGTTTATTTTTGAAAAACTTTACAAGAAATCATGGGATTACCAGTATGCCAATCTACAGCGTTGTTTGCCTAAGCAGGATCTTTGCAACTGAGAGCTTAAACTCAAGGAAGTAAAAAAATATTGATAAGATCTCAAAAGGATATCCCTGCTTTGTCTCTATTTTATTTAGTTTATATGCACAATTAGTTATGATTACACACATAAAGTCTAAAGCGTGTTAGATAGAGGTCAGTTTAGATTCTGCCAATTTGAGGTAATTATTATGGTTTCGTGTGTATACTTTCCTACATTGATAGTCCTGGATTGATATATCGTTAACTGTCATTGATTGCTTAAGAGTTAACCTGTCCAAACTAAATTGTCCTTTTCCCGCGCGAGCACTGTGTTGAATTTACAGGAAAAAAAAAAAAAAAAAAGACCTGCGGGATTCGTATTAGGCCAGGATCAATTTCAACCTTTGCTTTTTCTTTGTTTATTTCGTTTTTTTTTTTTTTTTTTGCTTTTGTCGTACAGTGGAACAACCCTCCCTTGTGTGTCATTATGAAACAGATGAGATGAGCCAAGGAACGTTTTCTTTTTTCATAAAATTAACATTTGTTGCAACTCAGAGCGCAGTTTTTCGTTCATGAACTCTTGTTTTCCTGTGCATTCTCCATTTTGAGCCCAGCTCTCACATTGCTTTTTTTTGTTCCTGCAACTTAAGCCCGTACCGTAGTTCCCAATTCAGAGAGTGAGGCCCACGGGGTTACAGTGTTAGCAGTGCCTGGTTCAACATCTCGCATGTGCTTGTCGATAGCCAACTGGTTCGCCTCCGGCCAGTTGGGATTCTTAAGGTGGTTGTTCTATTCTTTTGTGGACTATGTTTCGTTGTCCCTGAAAAGCCCTGAAAATAAACCAGGGCATAAACATCTCTATGACCAACGATACTTGAAGGCCAAATCTTATGCTGTTATACAATTAAGTATGTATGTATATGTAACTCCATTAACGCTAACAAAATATACAAAATGTATTGTTTTCCAGTTGGGTTTCTTGGCGCAATTATGTTTGAATTTTTTCTTTTTATAATTAACCCTCAAGCTTCAATCTTCAAACAACCCTGTACAAAATTGAGGCATTTGGACGGGGTAAGCCGAAAAAGGACATCAGCCTGAATCCAGATAAATTTCCATATCACATCAACTCCACTCCGAGATCGCACCGTACCCTTTGGCGGATAAATTCCAAATAATGTT
>NC_090896.1:40443383-40450883 GCF_036669925.1 Montipora capricornis
GTTGATCTTCAGTTTACAATCTACTAATCAGAGAAATGTACGTTTTGAAGAGCACGATTTTTTGTCCGTATAACGAAAGCCAGTCGAGAGGAATATTTGGATAAAACCTGTGTGATTCAATAATTTTCTAAAGTTGCATGACGTTGTACGCAGCGGGTATCAGTTTCCTTTCTGGGAATCACAACGGATTAAATTGGACGAAAATCCTGCCAGCTGTTTTGTGCTCACGAGATTGACAACAGCTTTTACTGGTGCTATTTATATTTTACTCAGGAAGGGTTTTTAGTGAATAATGGAACATGGACAATTTGAACAGAAGATAATAATTTATTTCTTTTATTCAACTTACAATATTTTACAATAAAATAAAAAAATCTCAACCAAGCCTAATTAGACATTACAAAAAAGTACAAAATTTATATAAAAATATTATTCTTCATACACTTTTGGAAATTAAGTCGGGGGAAAAAGGAGCACTATTGCAAAATAACTCTTAAAGAGAACGAAAACTCCTTCTAATCCTCTACCAGCGCCAAGATCTTGCCTTTTTCCATCGGCCCAATAGGGCCCCCAGACTGCTAGAATATAATCTACACTTGCCGGATCGCATGCCACATCACATGCCACTTAAGCTTCTAGTACGGCATCTGAGGGATGTGGAGATTATGAGATTAAGAGAAAAAAAAAAAACGGAATAAAATACCCACATCATTGACACAATCTGTCTTTTTGTAAGTGCTTACGTGCTTACATATGTTATTATAATAAAGGTTACAAGAATTAATTAGAAATGGTTTAGGCTATCATCGTCAGTGCAATGCATATTATGGCCAAGTAACGTCTAACCATGCGGTTCTCGATATGTATACACGTAAAGGTTCAACTGGTCTTCCTTTAGACAATAAAAACATTTTTTTTTAGTGTTATTAGCAACATCTACTCTGAAACACGAATACATGTATACACGTCAAGCCTGTTGTATTAACCTGATACAGAGCAATATTCTATTTTGGGAAGTGCATGTCTAAACGCATAATCGTTTGGCATGCTTCAGGGAAACAACAACATAAGATCTTGCAGCAAAGCTTTAGCAAAACAAAACTTGACTTATACAAATTTAATCACCTGACCTCAGTGCTTAGTCGTATGTTTTTGCAACGCTTATTTGACAGGTATTAGTTTGAAGGAAAGCAAATAACTCTTTATAGAAAGAATCAAATATATGCATCAAGCCGAAATCGTCTCGAAGATTTCTGTCTACTGTAGGGGGCTTTTATCTTTGAGAAAAAGCAATGGACTCCTCAACAGACGAGATCTTTAGCACTAGGCGAAGGCATTATGGGGTGTTTATTGGTGACTCTTGTGCATAGCTGTTGCCAATTAATACTATATTGACTAAAAAAAATATTGGGTTTTCTATTTTCCTACATGGTCACATCCACAATTATTTTGGCGGCCAAAATACATGATATTTTTGACATTGTGTTTCGAATTTTACGAAAGCTCTTTTTTTTTTTAATGCGCTTTTCTTGCTCTAGCTAAACGCAGCAGTGCTCAGCCACTCACGACAGCCCGGAAATGCTAGACACATATGTTATTTTACCTTGTACTTATCGGTTATAACTGGCGAAAAACCTATCTGTTATGCATAAAAAGAAACATATTTAAAGTCAATTATGTTTCATGATATTTCCGAATTTGTTTTTTATTTCCTTTTATTATTACTGTTTGAGTAAGTGTAACCTTTCTGTTTTACATGTCGCCCTTTGGCAAAACTTAGAATTGACAACTAAGTGTCAAGCTAAATGCGATTTCAGCGGAGAAAATAAAAACGAAAACAGCCAACAGGAAAATGTATTTTTCCACTTGTTATTGGATACGCCAACTTCTAAACCTAGCGGAAAAAAGATAAAGTTAAGCGTTTCATAGAAGAGGCATTATATCAAAGTGGTGCTCATACGAGGTGGTGGACAAGATGGACAGCATTAGAGGAATTTTCCTGCTTTGGCTGAGTGTTTTCTTCTTGATAATCCATAGCATCCAAGGTAACTATGATTCTCCTTACTTTAACCAGCCCGGTGAAATAGAGCACCGACAAATATATATGTAGTTGGCTTAACTGGGCTGCTCTTTTTTGGTTAAAGATACATGAAATTCAATGTCACAGTATGTTGAAATAGCGATTATTGAATGACGATTTTATGAGAAAAAAAGGTCATTGAACTTTATGGAACAACTTCAACAGTTCAGGTCCCTTACAAGCCTAAATTGTTTTTGAAGCTTGTTTATGACTCTTTTTAGCTAATCCTGTGCAAAGTGCTTGAATGGGAGTTTATAGTTGACCGTAGAAATTGCGAGGGTTAATGTAAGCCTGTATAACGCTTTGGAGGAATACTTAAAAACATGTGCACTTTAACACCACTTAGACAAATGAGAACCTTGACGTTTTTCATTTGGAGTCTCAAAAACATTCATTTCGTAATTTTTCCTCAATTTAAGGTCTGCGGCTTGCTCTTTTGGTATATCAAGACTTATGGCAGTTTTTTTTGGGATAGTTACAAGTTGCATCACGAAAATCTCCCTACAATTAAAAAAACAAAGGATCTCTTCTTTACTTGCAAAATTGTTTGTGTCTTTTTGCTTGTATTATTAGAGACTGTCGTTCTCGAACGATGGCAACTCGCGCTGCCTGTGAACTTTGCTTTGAGAGAAGAGTAGTGCCTTTTTTGAGTTGGTGCTCACAGTGTACAGGATTTCATGAATATGAACAGGATTTCATGAATATGAAATTATGAATTTACCAGCACTTGCCCAATGTAATTGAAGAACACATTCCCTCCACTGAACTCAAATTCGTTGAGTTTCAGACAGAGACACACCCCTTTTCACAAACAGCACGACTTGCATTTCTTAACCAACACCAAATGTTAGTTATAACTGAGCATGATTCTGTCAAAAGGAAAAAGACGGTGTTCGAAAGCTGTGAGGGTCAACTAATTTCCTAGCAAGTAGGGTGTTTCAATTAAATAGTATCCAAATCCATATCAAACTCTTTAGATGCTATTATTTAACTTGTCTTTTAATTCTATGTTCATAATGCAATTCGCCTCTACACGTTCTCTTACTATTGTTGTTAAAAAGGGGTGGGGTTGGGAAGGGTATTATTGTCAGCTCGATGATTAGCCAGTTGGAGTTGTTATCCTCACGTCACTGATAAAGATGGTAGGATTTCATTAAGGCACAAAGAAAACACTTTATAATGTTTGCCTTAAGGGCATTCCGTGAATTTCCATGCCTAAGCCATCTACTAGATTGGCAACAACAACAACAAAAAAGTTCTTTAGCAACTTCTTATCTTCTTACGTCTTGAAAGTCGCTCTTTTGTCGGCCATCTTCCATGTACGACCTGCAATTGACACGCATGGGCTAATATTTAACAATTATCCTCTGAAATCGCGCGGAATATCGCCTGATACTTAGCTTACGTATATCGCAGGATATCTGTTGAATACGCACGACGAATATTGAGCGCGCTATGACCATATTTGGACATTGCCACAGTGTTTTGAATAATAAAAATTGATGTAAAGCTGCCTTCTTAGTCTACCGGATTTCATGGACATGAAATAATGCATTAACACACTTGGCAAATGCCATAGAAGGAAATAATTTTCCCGCAGAACACAAATCCATTGGGTTTCACACAGACACGCCCCTGTTCACAAACAGCACGCCTTGAGTTTCTTAGAAAACACCAAATGATGCTTACAACCGAAGCATAGTTCTGCCAAAAGGAAGAAAAACGGTGTTCGAAAGCTGTTAGGGCCAATTAATTTGCTAGACAGTAGGGTATTTTAATTAAATATATATAGTATCCAAATCGCTTTTTCCTTTGGGGAAACAGTTGCTTCCATTGTCCAGATAAGTGCAAAAATCAATTATTCCTTACGTTAAAAAGTCTAGTGAGTTCAATTAAAGAGGGCGTTGATTGGAGAGTCGTGTGTGCATCTTAAGACTGTATGGATTATTTCTACGTCGATCAATGAGAATATATATATATTTTTTACTTTGCTTCTTTTCCTTTTTCGTGTGCGCCCTCTTTCCAGAGGGAAATAATGTTAATTGCACGAATTAATATGACTTTATGCACGGTTTACAGTGCGACGCGCCTTACCATGGCCACCCAACAAACTTTCACATTTGAAATTACGTGTAAGTACGTCAACGCAAACAACTCATTCAACGGTGTTCAACTTACAACCGTGCGAACTTTGCAAGTAGGGGCGACTGACAATCAAATTCGCACATCCTGATTGGCGTAACAGTTTTAAAAAACATTGTTAGGTGGCCACGGTAAGGCACGTCCCACTGTAAAACTATCCGGAGAAAGTAGATCTTAGTAAGTAGTCTTGGATTCCAAAAAGAAAATTGGGGGTAACCATGCATTTTTGAGAGATAATTAAGCTTCAATTTGAGAAAGAACGCCAAACATTGCTTTGTATTTTAAAGCTTTTTACAATAATATTGTTTAAGAATTATCTTTGAAAAATGCGTGGCTACCTCTAATTTTCCTGTTGGATAACACTTGTTAAGATCTACACTTCCTGCATAATCATAAACCGGGCCAAAAATATCTTTGAATTAGTAGGCACCGTCCTTAAATTAAGCGAAGAAATCCTTGCGAGAAGCCGAGGAAGGACCAACGTTTACAAGTTGACATTCATTTTAATCTTGGCTACGCGCAACCACAAACACGTAAGAATGGTTTCTCTTAGCTAACGTAGCCGTTTTAAATCAAATTTGGCCATTGATTTTTGTTTGCCATCGGTAAACAGATCTCCTTTGCTTTCCAGATTTTTACTAATGTGCAATCCATCGCAATATACCCCTTTAAGATAGAGAGCCAGGTACATGCCTAAAAAAATCTACATTTAAAAGAAGAGAGGTGAGTATTGTCGGCCCCGTTTCACGGTGATAATGTTGTCTTTATTCTTCAGGGACCGAGAATGGAAAAATTTTTATGCAGATGGCAGGCAACGATAACTATCAGTGCAAGTACGCGTATTTCAGTCGACCTTTCCCTAACAGTTACCAACCTGTCCGCGTGTTTACGTCAGTTAATCACGGAAACAATTCAGCTCAAGTCCACGATTCCGTTCTTGCATGGGTCGAAGACGTTTCCACAACCCGTTTCAAGGCGTGTATTGTGGCAGGCGGTCAAGGATCCGGTGCAAACAGCACCATCGATTGGCTCGCTTTTCAAGGCTACCAGCCAGGTGTACAACATGGACAAGCGAGATTCGCCCTTTTTACAACCGGAACAAAATGCACCCGAGTGACTTTCTCTCAGGTAAACTGTAAAGGATGTGCTTTAATCAAATTTCATCTAAATTCTATGTTAAAACTGTATTCATTAGATTGAAGTTGCGGTTTGTAGCAAATTTCTCATGGTGAAAAATCCCTTGATGCTTGTTGGTGGAATTTGTTTAGCGACATTTCAACGAGGTGATGATGATGATAATGATGCTGACTATTATTATTATTATTATTATTATTATCATTATTATTATTATTATTATTATTATTATTATTATTATTCCCCCTTTTTTTAAAAAAGTTATTTCAGAATAGCAGCATAGCACACCTTCAGCCCGTCGGAGACTGCCGTTCACAGGCCTGGTCACTAAAATCGAAGCAGCAAAATGGGCTATTTGCACACATCTATTCACTTATTTTTCTCTATAGGTTTTTTCAACGAAACCTGAAATCCAAGCTACTATTCAACACGGAAACCTTGATCAAAGGAAGGATGCAATGAACGTTTGGATCGAAAGTGTTTTCAGGACGCACTTCGTGGTTTGCTTAAGAGAGTCAAGAACATTTGATGGGCCTCATAGCAATCTGCTTGTGGTAAGTAAAGAGATACATTATTCAAACATTAATAAAAACTCAAAGAGAGAAAGATAAAGTGACAGTACAAAATTGAATGCAATTTCAAGTCAATGCTAAGCTAAGGGCGCATTTATTTTTTGTCATAACTGGCTGGCCAGGCCAGTCAGTTTGCAAGGAAAATTCAACAACTTGAAGAAACGCTTGAATGCATGATAATCCCTCGCATTCTTCCGGAGGAGTATATATCATTTTCGAAGTGGGTGAATTTGACGGCGTTGAAGAGTGAGTCTTTTCAAATGCCTGATCTGGCCAGCCAGTTCGGTCAAATGGAAAGCGCCCTAAGAGTTATAGGCTTGCTAGATTTCCTGGGCAAGCTGTGCAATGAATTATCAGATGGGACCTGTCTCTTTAGTCACATAATAGAATTATACGTTCTTATATGAAACAATCTTAATGATTATGCAACCAAAGAAGAAAACGTAACTTGCTGAAACGATCACGACAGGAAGCCTAAACATAATGGAACTGGGAAGTAGGAAATCCATTAATCCCTTTTGGGGTAAAATAATAATAATAATAATAATAAAATAATAATAATGATAATGATAATGGTAATGATAATGATGATGATGATGATGATGATGATGACGATGATAATGATAATGATAATAAATCCAGACCTATTAATATTAAAAGTGGCATATTCCAAGGAGACTCCTTGTCACCACTCCTATTTTGAATGGCTCTTGCACCCTTGAGCCCACTTCTGCAAGAAAGTGGCTGCGGATATGAAATCCAGGGTCAAAAAATCAACCATCTTTTCTTCATGGATGATTTGAAAACCTATTCCAAAGATGACAGCCAACAGGCTGGCTTTCTTACTGTTGTTAAGATGGAATTTGGATTGGAAAAATGTGCAAAACAAACTTTTAAAAGAGGAAAGCTTACGAAAACATCAGACCTACAGATTGAAATTAACATATCCATCACAGAACTAGATCAGGAGGAGGCCTACAAGTAACTAGGAGTAAATGAAGGCGATGGAATACAGCATGCCGCTATGAAGGAGAAAGTGAGGAAAGAATACTACCGCAGAGTAAGACTAGTATTGAAAAGTGAACTGAACGCTGTCAACAGATTTGAAGCTATCAATACCCTAGCTGTGCCCGTTGTCACCTACAGTTTCAATATCATAAAATGAAAAATGAGTGAGATTGAGAGGCTGGACACAAAAACTCGGAAGCTACTTACCATCCACAGAATGCACCACCCGAAGGCAGACGTGAACAGAATCTCCTCAGGAGAATTGGAGGAAGAGGCTTGACCAAGTTAGAAACGGCGTACAAATCTACTTCAATAGGGCTGGAAACATATCTGAGAAACACTGATGATGCTCTGCTCCAACTAGTGCTTCAACATGAGACCAAAATGAAGCTTTACTCCATCCAAAAAGAGGCAGAGAAATTCAAAAGAGAATTTGAGGTACCAAACCTCGAGAGGGAAGCAAATGAACGAATTACTAAGTTTGCTAAGAAAGTAAAACAGAAGGTAAAACAGCAGGCCCAAGAAATAGAAATGAAGCAGTGGGAAGAAAAAGAACTGCACGGA
>NC_090896.1:40463383-40493383 GCF_036669925.1 Montipora capricornis
CAGTTTTGCTGTTCCCAACCCAGCTTTCCACATGTTTGGCATGTGAAGCTGCCACTTAAAAGGGTGCTAAACACACACGCTTGGTATGTTAGCTACGCCATTCTGATGAGGCCCAAAAGGCCGAAACAGCTGTCCTTGGCTGCTAATTGACCGGGTGAAATGGTTGTGCCCATGCGTGATGTGTTGGTCACACCGGGTTGGTGTTAGCGTGTGTCACCTTGCTTTTATTGTTGCTGTAAACTAACATGATACTGGTCACATTGGCATACATGGAGGGGTGGACGGTCGATGACGTCATGGCTACTACTATTAGTAGGGAGTTTAAGCAAAGACGACGGCTACGGTTACGGCTACGTTACGAAGCAAGAATATTATTGGTTAAAAAAGGAACGCGCACGCGCAGCACAAATTTCCGTGCACTACTCTGCCGTGCTCCACAAACAACAACGTGATATCACCTAATTTTGGGCTTTGACGACAACTTGAGCAAATAACAATGAAACAGTCATTTTATGTTGTGACTTTAAAACCGTTCACACCCATTCAGTTACGGGATAGTTCGCCTGTATTGTGCAAGGTAATCAAGACGGAAAAATCGCGAAATACTTGTGATAGCGCTAAGTTATATATTGGACTGACGTTTTCCTTGCCATCATCTGTCGTCTCTGCTTAAACTCCCTACTACTCCTGCTACGGCAAAGGCTACGGCTACTGCTACTGTTACTACTACTACTACTACTACTACTACTAACGTAATAATACTAACGTAATAATAATAATACTACTACTAACGTAATAATAATAATAATTATTATTATTATTATTATTATTATTACTATTATTTTAGAACAAAAAACTAGCGATGTAAAAACATGACGTTTCGGCAACGACATGTCACCATTATCAAATGCAAATTATAAGAAGATAGTGAACGTTTTATATGCAATAGTGAGTGACAAATTACATTGGAATAAACGAGGCAGGAATAAACAAAAGAATGGGAAAAATTTTTAAATAAACAGTTTCGCTGGAATGGAGTCATTCTGAGTGTTCAGAGTCGGTCTCTTTTCCTTATCAAAAGCATCTCGTAAATAACGCACTCAAATTTTCCGTGGCATTTATTTAAGATGGTAAAATGCTCGTGAAGATTGGTAGGTCTTTGATTGTGTTTATCCTTTAGGTGTTTACCGATGACGGAATAGTTGCTTGCGAACGGAGTCGGCAGATTTCTAATCTTTGCCGACTCCGTTCGCAAGCAACTAAACGATCTTGGAAAGAAAATCGATCGTGTATTAATGCAACCAGTTTTCACAAGTAAGAAAATATCTGAAGATTTAAAAGTTACGGAAACAAAGCCCTCACCTGTAAACCAGCAATGCGTTGTTGTGTATGAATATCAATATAATTCGTGTGATTCGAATTATATGGGCTACACGAGCCGCCACCTCCACCTGCCCATCGAGGAGCATAAGTATTCCGTCATCGGTAAACACCTAAAGGATAAACACAGTCAAAGACCTACCAATCTTCACGAGCATTTTACCATCTTAAAGAAATGCCACGGAAAATTTGAGTGCCTTATTTACGAGATGCTTTTGATAAGGAAAAAGAGACCGACTCTGAACACTCAGAATGACTCCATTCCAGCGAAACTGTTTATTTAAAAATTTTTCCCATTCTTTTGTTTATTCCCGCCTCGTTTATTCCAATGTAATTTGTCACTCACTATTGTATATATAACGTTCACTATCTTCTTATAATTTGCATTTGATAATGGTGACATGTCGTCGCCGAAACGTCATGTTTTTGTACCGCTATTTTTTATTCTAAAATGTTTCTCAAAACCTCTCATCATTAGAATATTATATTATTATAACAAGAATAATAATAATAAAACGATGATGATGAGGACAAGATTCGCAAAGAATATTTCAGACGCGTGCGATTGGTGTTACGAAGTGAACTTAATGCAGAAAAAAGGATTAAGGGCATAAATTAATTGGCTGTGCCACTGGTGACTTACAGCCTTAACCTTATTGATTGGAAGATCAGTGAGATACGGAAACTGGATGCCACAACTAGTCAGCCGTTTACAATACGTCGCATACACCACCCGGCGTAGAGAGGCTGTCCGTACCACGCGAGCAAGGAAAAGGGTTCTAAAACAACTGGAATTAGAATATATGACAACAACGATTGGCCTTTAAGAGCACTTCAAGTCGAGCACAAGACTGGCAATATGATGCAACTGGTATGCAAACATCTTCAAAAGAAGAAGCTATACGTACTTAATTATACCCAGTTGTGAGAGAGACTTAGTTAATAACCAACTTACTCATTTCATTTTTTATTTTATAGGTTTTCCTTTGCAGAAAGGTAGACATCAGTTCAAGAATCACCCTTCCTGGGCAGAAGATCAGTGTGAAACCATTCAATTTGAACCATTCATATTTTACCCTCACCAAAAGATCTTCATACAGCTTACCGTGAATCATGTGAACTACTCTGATCCAGCCTACGTCCATGAAGCCACTACTCCTTGGGTTGAAAGTGTGAACAGTACTCAATTCACTGCATGTGTGACCAGAGCAGGAAGAAATGATTACCCATCAGATAGCTTTGCTACTGTGGATTGGGTCGCTTATCAGGGAGCTCCTCCCGGAGGAATTGCGGGCGAGAAAAAGTTTACTCGTTGGTGGACTGGAACTAGTTGTCAGACTGTCACTTTGCCAAGCGTAAGTAAACTCAGTACATTGATGTCTTTCCTCCACGGATTTGTTGCTTCTATACGAGGAGCGACATAATGGTTAATTTTAAAATTCTATAGACTATCCTTCGCCAACCACCAAACAGACTACGTATACGCGCAAATTCGCTTCAGGTAACACTACAGATTTTGAAAGTGTGTTTGATTGCATCAGCATGCAAAAAATGGTGGTATTGCAAGCATTTGAAGCCCCTCTTTCCGTGAATGAGATAATTGTTTGGGCTCTTTGATTTTGGTAATGAAGTATTAAACCAAACCACCTTTTCAACTCGGTGTGCTATCGCACCCAACCAATTGATCGCATGTGCTCAAGATTTTCTCAACAATGTTTGTCACCTTAGCAGTGTCTAAACACCTACGGGTTGGATTTAGATGTTTCCTTTAATTTTTAAATTATCAGGGGAAATTCTCTTCACAACCTACTGTCTTCGTAACAGCCGAGCATTATAGATCAAGCCTGAAGCATGACGCAGCCAGTGTCTGGTTAGAAGACGTATCTGCACGTTCTTTTAAGATTTGTATCCGAGAACTACAGAACTTTGCAGGAGTTCACGATGACATTTCTGTGGTGAGCAGTGCGTACTAATTTTGTGACTTAGTGATGAGCTGTCCAGGGTTATAAAGATGTTGTTCTTTGGTTCGACTCTATGTATAGCTAGACTAAGTCTTGTCGCAAATGAAGAAAAAGGTTCCATTTTTAGCTTTTCGTTCTCGTTCTACACAAGAGAAACAATAACAACAACAACAGCAACAAACTTTAGGACATTTCAGAATTTTTTATGGAATTTTATTAGTATCAGGAAAACATTCGCATTTTTTACTGTTTTTAAAATCATGAAAACCGTGAGTTGTCCTCTTCAATTCAAGCCCAATATATATATATATATATTTTTTAAGTCAAGCCCAATCGACCCAGCCTGTTGCGTGACACAAGCTCGTGGATAGACTGACTTTGAAGGGACCTTGAATAAGTTTATATTCAGAGGCATCCAACGTCTGAATGTTTTAAAATTTGTCTGAATCACCTAAAAAGGTTTCCACAATACTTGCATAAACCAACACACCGCGCACCGGTGGCTCAGTTTGTTAAGCATCGGGCTGTCCCGCGGGTGGTCGTGATTTCTCCGCCGGCCGGACCAACACTCAGGGTCTTTAAATAATTGAGGAGAAAGTGCTGCCTTTCTAATTACATCTGCAAATGGTTAGACTCTCGAGTCTTCTCGGATAAGGACGATAAGCCGGATGTCCCGTCTCACAACCCTTCAATGTTAAATAATCCTGTGGGACGTAAAAGAACCTGCACACTTGTCGCAAAGAGTAGGGCATGTAGTTCCCGGTGTTGTGGTCTGTCTTCTGTGGTGTATCATGGTTGGGAGGGTAAATGCTCGGAGATATTAGCTACACCAAGCTACTCTAAAAATCCGAGGGTAAATAAAGATGTATGATATGATATGATATGATATGACATGAGGGATTCGATCGCTAAGTAACCTCTGTGCATGCTCAATACAGCGAGTTTCGATCCATGGCAGAAGTCTCTTTTCCCGTACTCGTTAGCACAGAAAACGCAAAAGAAAATTGACCTCTGCTACCGGGGACGGGGAAGTTATAGGGGCACTTCAGGTCTGTAGAAATTTCTAGGTGGCTAATTTTTGCCTCGTCTGAAATTTCTATCAGTCATGACAGGTGATTTCATTTTAGACTGTATCGACTTTATTGCAATGCCTATCCTATGATCTTGGCTAAAGACACATTTTGCAAAGACTGTCCGTTGATTTGTATTTAACAATTAATTGTTTTAGTATAAATACACAGGTGATTATTTCAAAAAAGGGAAAAAAAAAACCTTTCAACGCGAAAATCATCCTCACTTACGGTGGCAAAACGAGTACTGGCAGCCATTTTGTCCGTCGAGGTGATTATCGGCTGATAATCCGAGATAGCGAGCCAATGAGAGCGCGCGATTTTGTACAATCACCTGTGTATTTAGACTAAATGTATAATAACATGGAATCGAGGTTAATTAAAGATTAATTTCACGCGTATTTTTATAGTTTTCACAAAATTGCCCGAGTGGCACATTGCGATTACATGTTTATCGCATAAACGTCCAAACTTAGAGTTCAATTCCGCAACAAATGAACACTGTCTTCAGTCTTAAAATTTCAGCAACACGCTTTCATTTGGTTAATTAAGGTCAATTCCATAACTCGTTGCTGTCAACAGAAATAATTATTATAAGCATTTTATTTGTGAATAAAGATTCTCTTGTAACCTCGCTTGCTCTGGCTGAGCAACTGTTAACCAATCAGGCCCCAGTTGTTCAAACGATGGATAGCGCAATGCACTGGATAAATCACTATACACCAATTGATTTATCCAGTGGATCATGTGATTTATCCGGTGAGTAGCGCTATCCTTCGCTTGAACAACTGTTAACCAATCAGGATTAAATAATAAGTACTAAAGGTGCCAGTTGTTCGAACGATGGATAGCGCAATGCACTGGATAGACCACTATGCAGCGGATAACCACTCGCAAAACCAATTGAGTTATCCAGTGGATAGTGATTTAACCGGTGAATAGCGCGCTATCCATCGCTTGAACAACTGGGGCAACGTGACGCTTGCTTTGGCTGAGCAACTGTTAACCAATCAGAATCAAGTAATAAGTACCAAAGGTGCCCTAGCTCATGATTAATGATTAACAAGAAATGTCCTCCATCTCAGCCAATCAACATTCAGTAATTTTTCGGTATCCGTGTGATAAACGAGAGAATCCAAGGTACAGTGTCGGCTCATACAAATCATGAGTTCTTTGCATTTCGGCAGGTAATGGAAGTAAGCGCGAGCATAAAAACACTGACTACCTATTTGTCTGTTCTTCTCCTCAGAATTGGTTGGCGTTCGAGACCTTACACAGACCATTATTTTCAGAGCACAGTAATGTCAGCTTTCCAAATGGTATCTTACCTTCCAAGAGTAACAATTTCGCTTTTTGCCAGGTGTGGAAATGTAACAACGATAAAAAAAATTGCCCCGAAGAGGGCAAGGGGTTACCAATCCCATTTCCATGTGCACATTTGTTTGCAGATTACATTTATTAGTGTGCCAATATCACTTGCCATGTCAACGGAACATTGATTATATCCCCATTTTTCACTTTCCCTCCTAACAATCGGAGCTGCGATGACCAGAATCACATTTCCCATTGCAGGAGATACTGATAACAGTACAAATTTTCTTGTAGCGATAAACATAATGACTTAATTTGTATATCGTCATCCTTAAACACTTAGTAATCACTAGATGCAGTAACCTTGAAAAAGATCTCATCTTGAGTGGACTTCATCATGAGTACGGTTGTACGGCCGCACAATCAAAATTTTCAAAATGACCATCTTCAAAGCCAATCTATTTGGATATGGCCGCTTCTGTCTTAGTTCAAATATAATCTCTCAGAGGCGTTTCCGCATATGCGCTCATAATTACAAGAGCAGAACATTCCTCTTCTTTGTTTAAAAGTCTCTGAAAAATGAAACAAGACAGAACCAAACAATTTCCCATGGTACCAAGCGTCGATAACAAGCGCAAAGCCCTTGAATTTAAATGAATTTTGCTGCATAACCCTGGTCGAAAGTGAAACTCTGTAATTATAAATGTGGTAAAGATTCAAAGGCTAACTTGCTCTGATTTTTTTTTGTTCAACTGCGTAATGATTGCGATGGCAGTTGTCCTGATTCTGTTTAGTGGAGATTAACTTGTTTGTTAATTGAACGGTTTTATTTTTGCCAGAAAGACTGCACTTTGCAATTTACTCGCCATGAGAGGGAGAAATTTAAGTAAACACCACCTTTTGACAAAGATGTAGAGTTTTTTTTTTTTGTGATTTACAGGATGTGAGTTTTACACGGACGTACAATAACTACCCAACAGTGATACTTACAGCCAAGCATTCTAGCGGAGGAGGGAATGCATCTCCGGATTGCAACGGAATTGTCAGCTGGATTGAGGTAGAGATTTAAAATGCTTGAGGGTTTTCCTGGAAGCGAAAATAGGAAAATAGCACTTCGGGGTTGATACGATTGCTCAAAATAAGAGAGACACCCTGTCAAATATAACCCATAATAATTTAGAGAATTTCCTTTACTCACTACAGTTGAAATTCAAGGCTTTTCCAGGCACGAAACCCCAGAAAAGGGGTCTGTTATTTAGCCATGTCAAGCCATCTTGGAAACATTAACTTAAAATCATCACCGCGGGCACAAAACTAGTACCTCTCCCAAACCGCACGTCTCATTGAAAAAGAAAGAGAGTCGTAGGCTCCTGCCCTGGACACTGAATTGTCAGTTGTCCTCTCCCCGTTGCCTAGCAACGATAATCAGCCTATTATCTTTCCCACGAGCACATTACACCATTAACATCAATAGTTACACACCATACTTTGGTTCTTAAGATTTGCATTCAGTTCTTTGTTTGTCGGGGTAAGAGGAAAAAAAACCGTGAGCAAATATTAAACTATCCGATCACCTTTTATAAATTGTTATATTTGAAGTGTAGTCAGCCATTTTCAATCCATAGCCTATCGTGTTCCTTGATTGACTGGCAAAGGGGGAAGGGAATGGTGAAAGAATTCGTAATGTATCAAAGAGGTTGTAATATCTTCGCATCCAGAGCACGCCAAAACAAATGGAAAGGTCTTGAAAACGAGGCTGTCATGTTATACGCAGTTCATTTCGCATTTTGAGTCACTTTTGCTCATTGTTCTTGTTTTTCCCTTAAGTTCATCAGCAACGCAAGATTTAGAATCTGCGTCAAAGAGCTATTTGTTCAACGGTTTGACCCACTAACTGTGTCGTACGCGGTGTTAGCAGGTAAATAAGTTAATTTTGTGTCATTTTACCAGTTAGTCGCCCCTTCTCGCTACACAACATAACGTTAAACGAAATATGCTGAAATTGCAGTCAAAGAAATTTGCATAATTACTATAAGAAATTTTGCACACTGACTTTTTTGAACGTCAAATGACGTTCACTTAAAACTTGATAACGACGTTTCGACTGAAAATGACTTAAGGTTGACCGAAGGTTTTCGGTCAAAAAACTTTTAGCCTGAACAGTTTTCAAATACCCAATTCACAATCCATTTTAATCTTCTCCAATTTTTCACATCCCTGCCTCCTCTTGTATTTGCTGTTTTATTCAAACCTTCCTTCAATGTTCTAAGCAGTTATTTTTATGTTTTGCTTTATTTGGTTGTCAGTTTCCAGTCGTTGAATTTGACTAAATTTCGTGACACATCCCCTTTAAAGGGCCATTGTCACGCTATTTTAGTCAAACTTCAAAACACTAAAAGACCTCTTTGCATTAATGAAAATCACAAAATAATCCTGTAGTTTTGTTGCCAATAACCATTGAAGTGCATTGAATCTTATTATTTGTTGTTTGCAGCCAAGTTTGGAGACAGTGTTTTTAGAAAGACACCAAAAATTTAAAAAAAGCAAACCTATAGCTCTTTGTTCCATAAATATATTTCATATCTTGTCAGTGGGTTGTCTGGAATGTTGTACGTGTGAGCTTAAGAACTAATTTAGATTTTCACCCATTTTGACCTAAAACAGCAAATTGAGCATGACAGTGTCCCTTTAACTATTAAAGGTACCTACGTACTAGGTTAGGTTGGGCCTGTTCTAGAATAAGAAACACAGCATGCAACTTCTCATTTTCTCTTTAGAAGTAAATTAGCCTTCCGTCTCGTTAAGGTGATTCCTCAGTATTGCACTGCGCAACCTGTACTGCGCATATAGTGTGTCAATATTTATTAATTGGTCCATTTATCTCGTTCCCAGAGTCTTCGTTCACCTTGACCAGCGGGTCGGGAAACGAGCGACTCTGGGATAATCGTCTGTTTCGAATGACAAGATACTTGTCATGAACACCATTGCGCAGGCGTAAGCTCAACGCCAAAATGGCGAACTTACGGGGTGGAGGATGTGTTTCACGATGGCATGCAACCCACCCTAGAACTGAAAAAGGAACAATATGATGTGATTAAAGCGATAACATATCTATGTGCTGAATTTGTTACCAACGGGCTGTGTTGTCAATTGTTGCCTGGGATTTTCGATTAAAATTTGAGTAGTGTGGAGATGTAAAACAGATTGTGTCGCTGCTTAATGCACTGGTCCGGGATCAGTTTCAAAAGTTAAAAGACTGTCTTTGAATCGTGGAAGATCAAGGAGAGCGAAACACCAGACTCTGAAACCGGATTCTCTCCAAAAGAATAAATCATTCTTCTAATCAGAAAACTATGTCGTCTTTGAAGGATCTTTCAAGTGAGATTCTTCGTCACGAAATAAGGTTTAGGATTCTTCTCATAGAACATGAGTTCTTTGGGTAAAATTTCTTTGGTGTTCTAAAGGTAGAGGTCTTTAGAGACGTACACAAAACATGGATTCCAGGTCCATGGACCACCACTGTGGACCCGGTCCATGGACCCCTTTATGGACCCGGTTCATGGACTACTCCAGCTGTGGACCACCCCTCATTTTGTACAGTTTCAAGCAGAAAAATCTCTGGACGAGAAAGAGAAGTCATCCTGGCACTTATCTGGACAATAAGCAATAATTATTGTCTCTTGCGGAGACATGAAAAATTCAGGAGGCTTTAACGGGGTCCGAACCCGTGACCTCTGCGATGTCAGTGCAATGCTCTACGAACTGAACTATGAAGCCATTTAGTTGGGAGCAAGACATGTTTTGCATACGTCGTCCTCTTGGGGCCTTAGCATTCTTTTTTGGGCTGGTCTTTCTTATGCCAAGCTGGTAGGTCTGGACTCAGTCGACCGGTTGGTTTAGTTGGTTGAGCATCGGACTATTGTGCTGGAGGTCGCGGGATCAAAACCACGGCCAGACCAACACTAAGGAGAGGAGGAGAAAATGAGGAGAAAAGGCTGCCTTTTTAATGACGTCATAGACTCTTTAGTCTTCTCGGATAAGGACAATAAACCGTAGGTACCTGTAACGGCCGAATAAATTTGTTTTGTTTTTTTTTTTCTTAATTAACCGCGGATGGTTGCGCGAGATCTTCGTGCGTTGGTAAGGACTGCGTGTAAATATCACGCGAGTATGTACCATGTAGCATGCAGGTATATGTGCAAAAGCAGTCCTGCAAAGTGCCTCACAAAGTGTTGATCATTGACCCTGAAAAGCCACTAGGGGAGTGGTCAACTACATATTAGGTGGTATAGGTGTCTATAAGAGACAATTGCTTAAATCAGTAACCCATACCTAGGAGCGACGTTTTCACAGACCGCGATTTATTGACGTCATAGAGGCAACTAACAGGAAGTGTCTTTGTTTCTTGCGGAAAAGGTAGTCTAAAAATAGATTGGTCCGCAAAACTGCCTTGACATAGGCTTAATATGGAAGTTGTTCGCTCCTAGTCATCGGCTCCTGCTCAAATTGTCCAGATAAGTGCGACAATCACTTCTCAGTTTCAGATTTTTCTGCTGGTAACTTTACAAAATAAGGGTTGGTCCACAGGGGTAGTCCATGGACCGGGTCTACAGGGGTGGTCCATTGAGGTCAACACTTATGGCCATCCGTCAAACTGACATTGGACATTTCTTTACAATTACACGACGCAATATCCCATCTTAAAATATGACAAGCTTATCGCTGTAAAAAGAATGAAAACAGGCAGAATTAGAGCTTTAGTTCAACAAGAAATAGCATTTCTAAGCAAAGCCGCGCTGATCTACAGTAATTAGGTCTAAAAACCACTTTGAAGACGGTTACACTTCAATTATTTTGCTGGGTATCACTATGTCAATACTCTAAAAAGTTCGACTCTCCGGGAGCTTGTCTCGTTAGTCAAGTGGAACTGTAGGGAGAAGCCATCCATCCGGGTTCAACTCTTTGCTTCGCTTGTTCTAAATCTTCTCTGCATGTTGAAAATGTTTGTTTCCTTGAAGTAGATTTGAAGTCTAAAGTAGATTGTACGTCGTGTAAGTTGAATAAAAAGGGAATTGTCAGTTTGAGGGATGGCCATAAGTGTTGACCGTCCATGGACCTGGGGTCCATGTTTTGTATACGTCCGGTCTTGAGGGAAGTATCATTTTGCTGCTTTTCATAAATTGCTTTTCATTGTATACATATATAAACAAATAATGGCTGTTCTCCACCAAATAATGAGTTCTTAAATAAAGATTTATACTTCTGGTTGGATAACCGCGTTGACATTTAGAATATTATTCTTCCATGAAAGTTTGTAATGCTTTCCAAATTTAGAAAATATATATACATACACAAGGTAATTCATACAAGCCATGATCGCAAATTCATACTCCTCTGTTAAATTTCACGAAGATTAATGATGCAGAACTCAGGTGACAAATACAAATTTCTGAAACTTAAACGCCTAAAAACACTAATGATTTTGAAAAATCTATGCGGCATGAAATCAGCCAAACTATTTAGTTAATAAGATAAGTCCCTAGAAATGGAAACAGTTTGTAAGCTCCATTAACATGAAAAAGAAATTCTCTTGAAATTAAAGTGTTACATACACAAAAACAAAATTTTTGTAGATAAAATCTATCCTAAGAAAAAAAAAGCCAATTTGGAACTATTTCAAGGCACACATCCAAAGAAAAACAGCACTAAACTCTAGTTTGTAGACATGTTAGCTTGTTTGGATACTCTAGGTTGACCACGTAATGTACCCAGAACCGAGCAGCAAGACTGTATGAATTTACTTCCAGAGGAACCTCATTGTCAACAATAATGAAAAGCTGTTGTTCATAATCGTCGGTCTCTGGGCAGAGCATATCAACATCCCCACTTAAAACTGTTCACATAATCATTAAAGTCGTCAATTTCCTGTGGAAAAGCAGAGAGGTGCACACCGAAAGAAAATAAAAAAATGCAAAAGCCAAAAGTTCTTTAGGAAGTTAAGACTAGTCATCCTTAATACACTTAATAGTCCATTTTTCCAGATGAGTGGAGGTCGGTACTTATTTTGAACCCTCAAATTTGACAGATTGGATGTAATAATATTTTTTACATTATTATCCTGAGAATGTTTATTTCCCATCTTACCCCCCAAGATAATGTCATCCTTTCCTCACTGCCAAAGTTTTGAAATGGTACTATTCTCTTCAACTCACTGACTAACAATGCACAAAAGACAGTTTATTTTAAAACTCCAATCAGGAACAGAGACTTGTCTACAACCTTGAATCTAAACATTTCTTTTGTTGGCATGAAAAATAAATTGCATTAGAAACTGTTGACAACTGTACATACCAACATAAAGACGCCACTCTGACAAAGTTTAATTGAGGGGTTGTGTCGAATAAGTTCTCAAATGACTAGAAATACTGCACAGTCTGCAATGTTGCATTGTCCTTTTGTTTCACAAAATACTTATTTTATCGGAAATATAGGCTGCTGTAAAGTTGCTTCCAAACACACTGCAAAAGCATGACGTCTGTGTCTAGATAATGAAACTAAATGAGCCAGTTAGTTCATTGATGCCAGCACTTAGCTCTGTTTTTGGTAGAGTAACTAAGGGTATCACTGATTCCCTTACTGGCCCCTGGGCGTGCGATTTGACGGATTTTACTCGGTCTAACGCCAGATTATTTTACTCGTCAACTGGGTCATCCTAGGGCATTTGAGGTGTCCATAAGCTTAGCTCTTCAAAACTTTGTCCCTTCTATTAAATGGGATGCTAAACAATCACAGAATTTGTTTCAAGGTTTTTCAAACATTTGTTAGTATTAAGTTGTATGCGGGTACATATAGAGAGGCAACGTGGATTAAAGTTATAGAAAACTGAGAGATGATCAAGACCAACCTCATTCCTTAGGTCTCTCTTCTCTGCTTCCTTTCTCCTCAACAACAAAGGAAGAAGAGAAGAGAGACCCTGGGAACGAGGTTGGATAAAGGTTCCACAGGCAGCCCAAGCTCAGTATACGATTTACAGATTTTGTATGGGAAAATTAACTTTGAGCTTATAAATGGTGAAATAAGCTGTAAATGTAGAAATAAACTTCACTCACCTCTACATACAGTTGTCCTCGTCTTTTCTGTGCAGTTGGAGGGCAAACTGTGTCCGTTTTAGCAGGGTTTGTGGCTTTCGAATTTTTACGATGTCGTTAGTTGTCATTTTCCGTCATAAAGAGAAGAAAGGCTGGTGACTCGCGGCGATCTCGTCCCACAAATTGCTTTCGCATCACAAAGCAACGGTCCGAATCGCCATAAAAACACCACAGCCTTAAGGCCGGCTCCGTTACCACACAGTGATTTTTGGCGGATAAATTCCAAATAATGTTCGGCTTTCTATAATCTGTCCATGCGTTCAGCTAGATGTGTGGCTACGGCCGTTATAGCTTGATAGCGATCGTATTATATTCTGCACTCTCAATGGACAATTTGAAACACTTGGCCAATGAGAGTGCAGAATGTAATACGATCGCAATCAAGCTATAACGGCCGTAGCGACACATCTAGCTGAACGCATGGGAAAATTATAGATTATAGAAAGCCGAATATTATTTGGAATTTATCCGCCGAAAACCGCTGTGTGTTCCCGGAGTGGAAGTAATGTAATACGAAAAATTTTTTGGCCTTAAGGCTGTGGTGTTTTTATGGCGATTCGGACCGTTGCTTTGTGATGCGAAAGCAATTTGTGGGACGAGATCGCCGCGAGTCACCAGCCTTTCTTCTCTTTATGACGGAAAATGACAACTAAGGGCATCGTAAAAATTCGAAAGCCACAAACCAGGCTAAAACGGAAACAGTTTTCCCTCCGATTGCACAGAAAAGACGAGAACAACTGTACGTAGAGGTAAGTGAAGTTTAGTTCTACATTTACAGCTTACTTTAGCATTTATAAGCTCGAAGTTAATTTTTCCATGCAAAGTCTTTAAATCGTATACCAAGCTTGGGCTGCCTGTGGTTGTTCAAAAGGTGGATAGCGCTACCCACCAGGTGCCAGTTGTTGAAACAATGGATAGCGCTATCTGCAGGAGGATAAATCTCTATCCAGTGGATAAAAAATAGCGGAACCCCAGGCAGACAACCCTGAGGATGCGAGAGCGCGTAACGTCACGTTATTTTGAGACAGTTGTAATGGCCGATTCAACTAATCGAGGAAAATGTTCCATAAAAACTTCAAATCGCGATGTCTCTTTTCGAAAACTCATTTTATGGAAAGCCAGATAAATAAAGTTCACTCACCTACTATTTTCTGCGTTGTCCTAAGTGATTTGATGGGTTTTTGGGACGCTTGGATTCCCTCTTTAGATCACACGCGTCGTCACATACAATAGCGGTATTTCTTGTTTACAAACATTGAGGTCACATTTCTTTTGATATTCAAATTTGCCAACCACGGAACAAAAGAAGTCATTGTTTCAACAGCCAATCAGGTTCTGGTTGGCATATTAATAACAATAGATGACGTCACGAGAAACATCGCTATGGGAAGCTTTAGCAACGACGACAGGAACGGCAACGAGAACGTCATATCAAAACATAATTTCGTGTTATTGCAATCACTTCGCGACTACTCCAAGCTTTTTAATAAGACAAAGGTGTGGCAGTCCCTCAGGAATGAAATCGTTATGAGTGGCGCTTAATTTAGATAAAATGAGAATTTATCTCCAATTCCCGACGTCCTCCATAAAACCTCAAATTTGGCTATTTCACGTTGTTGTTTTGCTGACGACGGCAAAGAAATGAACAAAAATGAAAAATGCACGTGCAGGGCGTGCAAAGCTATTGTTTTTGCCCTCTAATATGCAAATTTGTAACATTCACGTCGCCGTCCCCGTTGTCTTTGCTGAAGCTCCCTATTTTATGTGACGACGCGCGTGATCTGAAGAGGAAATCGAAGCATCCCAAAGACCCATCAAATCACTTAGGACAACGCAGAAAATAGTAGGTGAGTGAACTTTATTTATTTGGCTGTCCATAAAATGAGTTCTTGAAAAGCAACATAGCGATTTTAAGTTTTTATGGAAAAATTTCCTCGATTAGTTGAATCGGCCGTTACAACTGTCTCAAAATAACGTGACGTCACACGCTCTCTCATCCTTAGGGTTGTCTGCCTGTGGCAGAAGCAATTGCTCTGTCCAATAGATAGTACATTCTGTGGTGGATAACATCATCCACATTTCTAACAACTGGGGCCAGATAAATCACTATCCAGTGGATAAACACTAGGAAAACCAATTGACTAATCAATTCGGTAGTGCTGGATGCAATGGATAGCCCTATCTACCCTTCAAAGAACTGGGGCCAGAACTCGTACAGTCAAACAACCTTTGAAGTCTGAAGCACTTGACCACTGTGGCTTCAATAAGCAAATAATAATCGCCACTGTAATTAATACTGTGGGCTGAGCAACTACGGACAAAAACTCCATGTGTAGTAGTACATTAAAGTACTTCAGAGAGGGTTTCTTGAATACTGTATTACTCAAAAGAATTTCTATTTGTTCTAAGTACCTAAAATGTAAGGCAAATTCCATTGGATTGAGTTATAAATCTCGTTACATTGATTTGATTCTCTATATCTAATCTGGCCTCTTCCTCCAATGGAGATTGAAAACACGAGTACAGAGTAATGAGACCAAATGAAATTCGAGTAATGTTTTCAACCTACCAAAAGAAAGGATTGCTTTGCATGCCAGAGAGCCGAAAATTCCACGATATTTTCAAAGCGTTCAACAGCACTGTCACCAGCCAAACGAGATTTCTTTGCATCAGTTATTCTTTCTCTACCCAAAAATCACCTGCTAAAGGTACTCGCACCTTTTCCAGGACACTTACATCTACGTAACTAACTACGAGAGGTTCATCTTATGGATTCATATGATAATATACAGCAACTTTAAGACTCGGTATGACTACATTTTAAAGCCACAATTACTCAGTGAAAGATGATTCCATTCGATTAGATTTAATAGGCTCTCACTCTTTGTTTTGGCTCCAAACAAATCAATCGAAGGTTTTGCGAAGCCAGCCAAATAAACATGCGATGCTCTGTAAACTCCTTCACGAAAACCTTGGGAGAGTCTCCTGGGGCCGAAATCGGTTGCTCATGCTCAGACTCTTAACCAATGAAAAAGTTTATCCAAACAGATTATCCCAGAATCGCTCGTTTACCGACCCGCTGGTAAGGGGAACGAAGACTCTGGGAACGAGATTGAAATTGGTCAAATTTGCAACATTGAAAATATGGTGCAAGTCGATCATACACGCTGAAACAGTTCTCAAAACACGTGAGGGAAGTTGTGAATTCCGAGAACATGGCGAATTTTGTTGTTTCAACCTACGATAATCTAAATAGACAAGTACAATAGTGTTTTCCTCATAAACGAGCACGGTGACCTATATTTTTCTATTGCATTATTTTGGTGTACAAATTATCCCCTTCAAATAAAATAATAATAATAATAATAATAATAATAATAATAATAATAATAATAATAATAATAATAAGGAGAAAAAGATATAGCTAAAAACGTACACGGAGCCCCTTACCCAGTGATGTAAATTACGATCTTGAAAACAACGACTCGAGAAACGCTTTTGAGTGGATGTCTTTCATGTTGAGTGATTTTTCCATAAACTATAAAAGAAAGTGTTCCATATGCTCTAGACTTTCTACTATTAGGTGTTTTTTCAAGTGTTACTTTAAAAACCCTCTCGTTTAGCTACCGCAAAGTGTACCCTGAGCCGATGAACTGAAATAACGCGCGTGTTTAGTATCAGTACCGGCATCAATGGGGTAAGATTGGCCCATTATAGACATATCGTTTTATGTAGTTCTCAAAACAGGGATTAGTAGGAAACATTCAGGGAAAGTTTCAAGAAAATCGTTTGACAACTTTCTTTTTTTTTTTCCTGAGGAATCACCTTAAGCGACAGACAAGTGGAGAAACGTTTTTTTTTCTCGAAAAATGCCAAAATCAAATAATTCTTCATCTTCTCAAAAAATACACTTTTCAGCTGAACTTGTCAACAGGGAAACCTTCAATTTTTGCTTTCATTTTCAGATATCTGCCCTGATGACTGGATGTATTTTAAAGGATATTGTTACCAAAAAGTATCATCCTGTGATTCCTGGAGCAATGGCCAGAGCAGGTGTGCTACACAGGGAGCCAACCTCCCCAGTGTTCACAGCCAAGAAGAAAATGTCTTTCTGCAAAACTTACACAACGGTGAAAATGGTTGGCTTGGTTTGTCTGACATAAATAGTGAAGGAACGTTCGTTTGGAGTGATGGAACTCGATTTGACTTCCATTACTGGGCAACGAATCAACCTAATAACTTCCGTAATGAGGATTGCGTGCACACCCTTGGCTCACTTCAGGCTCACAAATTCAAATGGAATGATGTCAACTGTTCAAGCTGCCATAAGTACAGCTGTAAGAAAGGTAGGAAGTTAGCGTGAAGTAATAGAGCTGAGAGCTAGCCAAAGCATAGTCTCCTTCAGGGCCCCTCAGGCGATGCCTCAACTGAACGGTCCTCGTCCCCACGTAGCTGGTCAAAGTGAACTGCCCTCCGTTCTCTCGGAGTAAGCTAATCGTAATGTAGCTTTCATGCTGGTGCCGAGGTTTGCGTACAAAGTTTCCAGCAAAAAACCGACTTCATTTATTCGCAGCGAAAATGCTGGATGTTGGAGAAGCGTTCAACATGGTAAACCAGTTTCAAATTCGCGACAAAAGTCAATATCGAGGTTTACTGAAACGCCAGGATCGAGATGAAGTGCTTGTTTATCCGACGAGATTGGTTTTGATTGAGCGACTGTGGTGTAAAGGAAAGAAAACTAAAATTAGTTGGAACAAGTCTCCGAAGTTTGAGCAAAAGAAGGTATTTCAAAGTCCTAATTATTTACGTACGTAACTTCAAAAGAGGTCAAAATTAATATTACTCTTCATGCACGAAGCTAAGCTATAATTTAGCACCTATAAATAAGAGTACGGCACTTGAGGTATGTCAGTAAAAGTTATTTATCTGGGAACGCTGCATAGTCGGTTGATTATATTTATTTCATAATAATTTAGATTACGACGAGTGCCAAGGGTTTTCTTACAACTGTCCAGAGAATGCCACCTGCATTAATAATGATGGATCTTTCACCTGTAGATGCACTTCAGGATACAGTTATGATGGAAGGAATTGCTTGGGTATGTACTACTGATGTGATTCTTAAAATGTTAACTAAAGTGGACCTTTTCACGGTTTCTGACGCATATTGGTTGGGGAGGGGGGGGGGATACGGCTTAAATTTCAGTGACTGTTGGATTGGATTGGATAACTTTATTTAGAAACGGTAAACTCATCTGTCGCATCTATGAAAACCTAATTAATTACCAGCATTACTAGCAAAGTTTATGTGTGTGTCATCAGTATACATTCGAGGTTCAGAATTTAATTGACAGTTAGGTAAGTCGTTAACATATATTATAAAAAGGAGTGGACCCAAAATTGTACCTTGAGGTATACCACAAGTAAGGAAATGGTCCCCAGAGAGAGAACCATTTGTAAAACATTGTTGTTTGCGGCAGCCCAAGTATGATCTAAACCAATTGTATGAAGTGCCATGGACACCATATTTCACAAGTTTAGACAAAAGAATATCGTGATGGACGGTGTCAAAAGCTTTCTTTAAATCCAAGAAAACGACTGCGTTTACATTACCCTGGTCAATGTTGTAAGCCCAACTATTGATAGCTTCACGTAATGCAGTGACAGTGCACAGCAAAAAAAGCCGAGTAACTTCAACTCAAAATAGTGAGTAAATCGTTGCATCCATAGTGACTCAATATAGTGAGTAACCTGTAGCAGAGATGCTGAGTAGTTTATACTCACGGAATGGAGTAAGTTTACTCAGGGTGAGTTAACTTACTCAGTTGTATGAGTAAGACTACTCATACATTGAGTAATATTAACTCAAATTTAGAGGTAAAAGTACTCAAGAGAGATGCATCCATACTGACTCTTTATTTTGAGTAAAATGATTATCTACTCATAAATTGAGTAAGTCGTACTCTAAATTTTGAGTAAAACAGAAATTTACTCACACAACGAGTTTTAATAGTACTCAAGGTATTGAGTAAAATATATGTATAAAAGTACCCTACATATCGAGTAAAATAAAATGACATTTTCAATTCAACATTTTAAGCTGAATAAAAGTTCATCCGATTAAAAATCACCATACTTGCATCATAATCATAAACGTAATCTTTATACGTTCGAAATACTTTTAGTGATTGTACCCTTTAGTTACATGTGATCCGTGACAAATACTTATGCTTATTACTCCCTAAATCATTTAATATTTCGTCTACTTTGGTTTATTAAGCACCAACTATTACGCCTCCTTTTATGGATTAAAATAATCACTCTTAATGTTTTGTATTTATAAAATACTCTCAAAAAACCTAAAAAATAAGGAATTCACATTTTTTTTCTTTAGTTTGCAAGGCCAACCTTAAAGCTCACTTAAGTAAAATAATATTGAATATTGTATGTAATCAAAAGATTTCCTGGTTTTCCAACAAGATATAGGAGGTCTATGTTTATGTTTTAACTAATTTTTGTTTCTTTGTTGTTTTTAATTCTTTCTAATGTTTACAGCCCAAAACACTGGATGACCACTTATCTCTTTCCTTTTAGGTACAGTTTACCAGAGCTGTCATTAGCATATTAGCACACATGTAAACCTATATCACTGTTACAGTAAAGTACAATAAATCTGACCATTATTGTACAACAGGAGACCTTGAGGAGATGTAAATTACAAATGTGTTATGGCAATGTATCTACAGCAATTGACAGCTAAAACTCCGGGAGTATTCAAGAGTATTCCAGTGCCACACTAAACTAAGTTTTCAAAGAGTGCTCAACACAAGCTGAGATGCACTTATCACAAAATCACAATGTGCACAAAATAATATTATCTTGGCTCTAACAAAACACTGGGTTATACTGTACTCATGGGTGTGCCACCTAAAGTACAGCCTAATAATATTATCTTGACTCTAACAAATACTGAGTTATGCTGTACTCATGGGTGCGCCACCTAAAGTACAGCCTAATAATATTATCTTGACTCTAACAAAACACTGGGTTATGTTATACTCATGGGTGCGCCACCTAAAGTACAGCCGAATAATATTATCTTGACTCTAACAAAACACTGGGTTATGTTATACTCATGGGTGTGCCACCTAAAGTACAGCCTAATAATATTATCTTGACTCTAACAAAAGACTGGGTGATACTGCACTCATGGGTGCGCCACCTAAAGTACAGCCTAATAATATTATCTTGGCTCTAACGAAAGATTGGGTTATGCTGTACTCATGGGTGTGCCACCTAAAGTACAGCCTAATAATATTATCTTGACTCTAACAAAACACTGGGTTATGTTATACTCATGGGTGCGCCACCTAAAGTACAGCCGAATAATATTATCTTGGCTCTAACAAAAGACTGGGTTATGCTGTACTCATGGGTGTGCCACCTAAAGTACAGCCTAATAATATTATGTTGACTCTCACAAAAGACTGGGTTATGCTGTACTCATGGGTGCGCCACCTAAAGTACAGCCGAATAATATTATCTTGGCTCTAACAAAAGACTGGGTTATGCTGTACTCATGGGTGTGCCACCTAAAGTACAGCCTAATAATATTATCTTGGCTCTAACAAAAGACTGGGTGATACTGCACTAATGGGTGCGCCACCTAAAGTACAGCCGAATAATATTATCTTGGCTCTAACAAAAGACTGGGTTATGCTGTACTCATGGGTGTGCCACCTAAAGTACAGCCTAATCATATTATCTTGGCTCTAACAAAAGACTGGGTGATACTGCACTAATGGGTGCGCCACCTAAAGTACAGCCGAATAATATTATCTTGGCTCTAACGAAAGACTGGGTTATGCTGTACTCATGGGTGTGCCACCTAAAGTACAGCCTAATAATATTATCTTGACTCTAACAAAACACTGGGTTATGTTATACTCATGGGTGCGCCACCTAAAGTACAACCGAATAATATTATCTTGGCTCTAACAAAAGACTGGGTTATGCTGTACTCATGGGTGCGCCACCTAAAGTACAGCCTAATAATATTATCTTGGCTCTAATAACAAAAGACTGGGTTATGCTGTACTCATGGGTGTGCCACCTAAAGTACAGCCTAATAATATTATCTTGGCTCTAATGAAAGACTAGGTTATGCTGTACTCATGGGTGTAATTATCTTGACTTTAACAAAAGACTGGGTTATGCTGTACTCATGGGTGCGCCATCTAAAGTACAGCCGAATAATATTATCTTGGCTCTAACAAAACACTGGGTTATACTGTACTGATGGGTGTGCCACCTGAGGTACAGCCTAATAATATTATCTTGACTCTAACAAAAGACTGAGTTATGCTGTACTCATGGGTGCGCCACCTAAAGTACAGCCTAATAATATTATCTTGGCTCTAACAAAAGACTGGGTTATCCTGTACTCATGGGTGCGCCACCTAAAGTACAGCTTAATAATATTATCTTGGCTCTAACAAAAAGACTGGGTTATCCTGTACTCATGGGTGCGCCACCTAAAGTACAGCTTAATAATATTATCTTGGCTCTAACAAAAAGACTGGGTTATGCTGTACTCATGGGTGTGCCACCTAAAGTACAGCCAAATAATGTTATGTTGACTCTCACAAAAGACTGGGTTATGCTGTACTCATGGGTGCGCCACCTAAAGTACAGTCTAGTAATATTATCTTGGCTCTTTAAAAGTTCTCAAACAAACCAACATTATGGTACTTACAAACACAATATATTCCTAAAGTGTACTACGACCAGTTATCTTTGGGCTACACTTCGCTAATCAAGGATAAAATCTGAAAATAAATTTCCAATAAATGTACATTTGTAGAAAACATAAATTAGATAAGAATTCAGTTAACACAAATTCTAATTAACATTGACATGGATCTGGCAAGAAGTAACTCTGTTTAAAATTAAAGTCTTTGATGTATTTAGATCCTGAAAAGGCTTCTGAACTTGGATAGTGGCAGAGAAAATTCTGCGATTTCCTCAAGGTGCTAGAGTATTCGAAACTCAGTTAGACCTGAAATAACAATAGTGAGAATGAAAATGAATAATAATAATAATAACAATTATTATAATAATAATAGTAGTAATAATAATAATAATAATAATAATAATAATAATAATAGCAATAATAATAATAATAATAATAATAACAACAATAATAATAAACATCATTCAGTTTTGAGGGGAAAGTGTTTAAGTCAATATCTGTTGTATTAAATAAATTATTGTCATAATTAATGTTACAATTAATTATTATCATAATAATAATAATAATAATAATAATAATGATAATAATAATAATGATAGTAATACTAACAATTGAGGGGAAAGAGTTTAAGTCAATATCTGGTGTATGATGTAAAGAAAGAAACCAAGCAAAACAAATACAACGAAACATGTAAACATAAATATTATGCTTGAATTTTTAAAGCAATCATGGCCAAATTACTAAAGTCTTACCCCTGTTCGTTCACGCCATGTGATGTTAATAATCACTGACTGCCACGTTTTAGAGGAGACCCTTGCCCTCGCCTGAAAGTGGACAAGCGTCCAGTAAGGTACTCTCAAGCTCTCCACGTATCTTGGTTTTGTGCCATCGCCAACAAGTTCCTCCACGGCCCTCTTTAATCCTTTTTTACCCACTTTTTACAGAAACGTCCTCGACGATTTGATTGACCATGGCCTTGGCTTCGATTCTGGGTCGTCAAATACACACATTAAAAGCACCATAGCCAAATTTCCTCTCTGTTTGTTGCACACGGCATCAAAATTCTTCGCTGCTCCATGAGCTAAACCTTTTCAGGCGTGTTTGAATCGTCCATTTCAAATGATGAAAGCGACAGTTTGCTCGGCGGGGTTGAGGGCATTTGAATCCAAACGTCGAGAAGCAAGTGGTTGTTCAGAGGTTCCTTGCTAATCAAGTCCAATGAGTTCAAAAAGTCATCTGGATCTTCGATTGTTGAGTATATTCTGGCGAAGGAAAACGGATATCAGTCAAAAGGACGAATAGACAATTTCCATTCCATTCCATTCGACTAACGAACATCGATCTTGCCATCGAAGATCCTCTGGAAAACTTCAGGCGACAATTGGCGATCGTTTACATCGCTTCGGCGTCGAGGTTGAGAACATACCAGTTGCAATGCGGACTGTAGTCATCACTTACGCGAGTAAATGGCGAGAGACCTTCTTTGGCGCACTCTTCCTCAAAACTAAATTTTTGGGTGCGGCCACAAGTTGAAATACGAAACTGAAGAGAACTTGTGATTAAATAAATGGCCTATTGAATGACCACAGTAACGACCCATAACATTATCCATACCACTTAAAGCAGCGTTGAAAACTTATCTCATTAATCCGTGACACATTTAATGAAATTATCACACCTAAAAAGGGAAAGCACAGTGCAAACCTTTTGTGTCTTCTCATGAGTCTGCGTAACGCAAGACTAATCTGGGTTCAAAGGTTCACCGTGTGGGTAAACAAAAGCATTGACGTCACCACGCTCCCGCCACGGCCCGAAAAATGAACAATGGCGTTCCGATGTTGTTACTGTCCTAGTAGCTTCGCTGATAGTACCTTTAAGAAGCTCCTTAGTCAGGTAAAGTTTATTCACGGTCACGAGCCAAACTTCACGATAACATGTGGCCATTGTAGCCAATAATTTCAGAAATTCAACTCGTTTAAATCTCATATTCAGCGAAAGCACAACTGGAACAATCTTATCATAGACCGCAAAATGATGAAGACGTCGACACAGAAGAAGACAATGGCACTCTCGCGGTAAATTCAAGCGATGATGAGGGCCATACAGAGGGGGTTGATAGTTTTTTTTTCTTCTCCTAGTCCACTAATACATGTATATTAAAAAATGTGCAAGAAATTCATACTACAAGATCTCAATCACGCGTGCGATTAGTAATACGCCGGGCACACAATGTAGTGAATAAATTTAGAATGTACATTGTAAAACCTCTTCTCATGAATTATGCCAACCATCGTCGGAATCAGTCGCACGGTTCTTGCGTACTGTGTAAATGTTAATAAATACATACGTAACAATGGGATTAAGCTTCCTGCGTGGCCTAGCTTAAACTCTTCGTTGAGGCGAGGGACATTGAGGCGAGGGACATTGTTTTCATAGCAGAATCGGTAATTTTTAGGTGACTAGAATTATGTGCTGCTAATTTATTTACTCATCAGTTCATTTATAACTTATTTGTATAACAAATTAATTCAATATTTATCAAATAATTTATAAGAATCATGATTTAACCTGCACCCATAAATGTAAAACGTTAGATCTCAAACTTCCATTTGGAGTCATGTTATATCTTAAAAACTGCAGAACAGCCGAGTTTCACTCTGTGTGTATTTTTACTCCCTCGTTTGACTTACAGTCAAATTACTCAAAATAAAGAGTTAATTTACTCGGTGTGTGTAGTAAAAAAAATTTACACAAAGTTTTGCGCAATGAGAGAAAAACACTTACTCAGTCAGTGAGTAGGAATTTACTCACATGTTTGAGTAAATTTGAGTTATACCTAGTTTACTCAAAATATTGAGTTCCTTCAACTCATTATGTTGAGTGAAAAATCTAACTCATGTTGTGAGTAATCTAACTCAAGATATTGAGTAAAATGCTTCCTTTACTCATAAAGTGAGTCAACTTTACTCATTATCAAAAATGCTTTTTTTGCTGTGGAATGAAGAGGTCGAAATCCCGATTGGTGTCTTGAGATGAGTTTGTGTATAGTAAGGTAATTATAGAGTTGATCATGAATGATTCTCTCAAAGACTTTAGCTACAACTGGAATTACTGAAATTGGGCGGTAATTATTTAGATCTGAACGATTACCCTGTTTGAACAAGGGGATGACTTTCGAAAGTTTCCATTCATCAGGGAAAATTCCAGAAACAATAGATTAATTAAAGATAGTACAGAGTGATTCGGCTATTAAATCAGCACATTCGCGTAAGTGTTTTGCAGATATTTTGTCCAAACCAGTAGATTTTGATTTACATAATCTGGATAAAAGAAGAAGAACCTTGGAGACGCTGGTCCGTTTTAGTTCGAATGTGCAGTGACCAGTCTCAGCTAAATAATCCAAATGAGAAGAATTTTCTTCATTGGCATGAGTATCATTTTCTTACTTAGGCCCAATGGAAGAAAAATGATCATTAAAGGCGTTAGACAGCTCATGAGAGACATAAATACAATTGCCACATTGACAGATTTGTGTGATTTCGATTCCTAGATATAAGCTTGTTGAAAATTCGCCAGGTGTTACGTGGATCACCTTGGTACTCATTGAGGGCATGCTTTTAGCGGTATTCTTTTGCACGGTTAAATTTCATTTTTTACCATCTTGTGAAGTTTTTTTAATTTACGCCAGTCGTCCGCATCATCAGAACGAGTGGCTTTTAACTTAAGAATATCTATTGCATGCAAACGTTTTTGACTTGCGAAGTAATCCAAGGTGATTTGCAAGGGCGAACGCGTTTATTACGCAAGGGGGCATGCTTGTCAACACAACGAAGGAACAGTTTTTTCCAGGCTTTCCACATATCATAGTTACCTATGATCTGCCAATTTTGATGTGCGATATCGCTACGAAAATTGGATGAATTAAAGTTCTTAAATTTTGTATAGGAAACTGTGGTATGGCCCCTCGAGGGTGAATCTATAGACAGCTTACGATAAGCATATATAATGCTGTGATCGCTTATGCCTAAATGAGACACTCCAGAACATACAATCCTATCAGGAGATCAATTAAAGGCTGCTGCAGGCTGTAAACATCAGCAATGCTAGAGAGTAGGTTTGCGTTATGGTCCAATTGAGGAGAGCTAAGTTGCAGTTCAGATCGCCCAAAACATGCAACTCAACTTTCTCCGCGTCAATTTTACCTATAAGCGATTTGAAATAAGATCTCATCTGAAGAGTCAGGGGGCCTATACCAGGTTACCACGTCACGAGAACAGGCTTTGATCTCGGTTTTCGGATTTCTATACAAAGATTTTCAAGTTGGTGAATACTCAAATCAGGTCGCAAAGAATAATTCTTTAAACATGTCACACCTGTTGCTCTAATCATCGAGTCAATGTCTACTGAGCATCTTGAGTCCACCCGTTTCAAAGTCAGATACTAGTGCATGACGCTTCACTTTATCTTTGCCGTTCCAATTAAAGCAGTAAAGAATTGATCAGCTCACCTCGTTAATTAATTCCTTACACGTCGGTATAACAGACGCTCTGAACGTAAACTTTGGGATAGCGAAAGTTTTGACTATTTGCAATTTTCCTCTAGTAAAAGGAAGAGGCCTCTCCATTTCCGTAGATTGACTGATCTTTTTTATACTTTTTTAACTTTCTCGAACATTAAGGTCGTAGGGGTGTCTCCAAAACGAAGACCTCTAAAACGAAGACCCTAAGACCCTAAGACGTAAAACACTCTAAAACGAAGACCCCCCAATTTTCTTAGCATTTTTTACCTTTAGTGAAGTTCTGCTCCTTCTTCATCCGGCCAATGTTGTTCATATTGTGATGTTTTGGCCGCCATCTTGAGCTGAGTAACCAGGCTTTCATATTGGTCGGAAGTTAGGCCACCTACCGATTTGCTTCCTTCTGTCAATCATGTGGAGGAAGAGGGAGCGCGCGCTTTGCCGTGTATGCTACGTCAAATGTGACAAAATATCAAGTCCGCTAAAAATAAAACAAGTCACACCATTTATAATCAAGTTGCCAACAATTAGCATCAATTTGTTTGTTGACCAAATCAAATTCCTCGCAATTTATGTCACTTCTCTTGTTGTGCAATTCATGTATTCAAGGCCCACGCATCGAATGTCAAACTCGATAATTTCAATTCAAGATGCTTAATGATTAAAATGATTAAACGTGAGTAAATCTGAGCTCGAGCGAGACAGTGGCCGCTGAAAGTATCGAGGATCTTGGTCTACAGGCGAATCTTTCACTCAGCCCAAGCACAGGAATATTCGTTCCTCGCATGTCGCTATAACTTCACCCAGTTCCCGAAGTTGTGAAGAGTAACTCGCTCAGAGACCCAATTGCGAATGATCAGCAAAATGAAACACATCTACAACAAGCAGTTTGAGTAACCAATATAATCCACCAGAAAATTATGGCTACAAAAACTGACAACAGGAGACATTAGGGAGTTTAAGAAACCAAGAAGGCTACGGCGACGAAACCGTTACTTCAAACTATTAGCTTGAGCTATCCTAAGTGCTAAGTGTTTCAAGGCGTTTCCATCTTGTTCATGTTGTATAAGATAGGCGAAGTATTCGATAACCAGAATCGCACGAACGGATTTGAAAAAAAGAGAAAGAACAAAAGATTCACTGTTTGTTGTCCATGTTGTCGTCAAAACCCGAAAATTGGTCATTTCACGTTGTTGTTTTGATGAGTACGAGAGAGAAATGCCTTACAAAAATGCGTGCCGCACGTGCAGCATGATAATTTCTTCCTCTTTTAGGGCCTGTTTAATTTATAAGAGGCGACCCTGCCCTGTTAGACGGGCTGGCCCGGTAAAAGGGATGAAGTGTCTATATGGACGATTTCAGCCAGGTTTACCGGGATGAATTTTAGGGATTTGTGTACGTGTTTTGTAACCGTCAAAGTCACGCATGGGGTATCTGGTGAATTTTCTTGCTTTGACGTTCGAGACGAAAGGTTCATTTTAGCGCTAGCAAGTACGGAATGGCATTTTAAAACAAAAGATGCAAAAATAATCCTGTGATTATGCAAATCCGACTACGTTTTCAAGGCAACTCACACGTCATGAGAATTTTTCATCCCAGCAAACCGGGCTGGAACGTCGGCAGGTACAAAACGCAGGTCACAGGTCACAGGTCATTGTTTTACCTATACAGGAAGTATCCTAAACATTCATAAAAGCTAACCTTAGACCTAGAAACTTTTCTTTAGGCCTAATTAGGCCTAAAATTAGCGTTTATGAATGTTTAGGATACTTTTTTAAAGCCTAATTAGGCCTAATTAGGCCTAAAAAAGGCCTAATTAGGACTAATAAGGCCTAAGGTTAGCTTTTATGAATGTTTAGGATACTTTCTGTATAGGTTAAATAATGACCTGTGACCTGTGCCCTGTGCCCTGTGCCCTGTGACGTGTGACCTGTGACCTGCGTTTTGTACCTGCCGCATCGGCAGGTACAAAACGAGTTTCATGCTTCTCGCAAAGCAATCATCATATAAATAGATGAAATTAAACGGTGGCGAGAAGATATGAATTTTATGTTCGAGTGGCAACAACAATATCGAACATAAAATTCATATCTTCGAGCTAACGTGTAATCTTCTTTTTATTATATAAACATACTGATGACGGCGTTTTTGATGACTTTCCGAAGATTTCCGACCACTTTCCGAAAAATTCCGAACATTTCCTGAAATTGTTCCGAAGGCAAGACAAACGTTCCCGAACATTTTCCGAAGATTTCGGAAGATCGCCGAAGACTTTCGAAGAAGACCCGAAGATGTTTCGATGATACACCAACGAATTTAAGTACAATTTAAGAGACAAACTTGATATCAGTAAATCACCGATATCACACCTGTGAGGATATCGTATCGTTTTTATCAATTTGTTACCGCTCGGTATACCACTGACTCTTATTTTAACAAATAAAGAAGCCTTGACTGTGCTCTGTTCTGTTGTAAAGCACGCGGGAAATGGCTAGAGCACAAAAGAAGTGTAGTGTCGTCAGCACAGTGCTTTATACTCTGATAAAGCGCGCTAATTTGGACCAATCAGAGCGCTTGTAAGAATGTTTAAAATTATCTGATTGGTTAATGAAACAAAGGCTTGTCAAAACATCAATCAACTGGCAAGTGGCTTGACAGAAATCACACAAAATTCGAATTTATGGGAAAATAAGTGCCTCAATGTTCGGTTTCAGTCCGTAAAAAACAGCAAAAAAGAGGATCTAAATAATTAAGTTCAGTGAAAACCGGCCGAATTGTTGCCCATGAAAACCTGCACGTTTCCGAAATGACCACTGGAAAACAAACTGTTCATTGCTTGCGGCTGGAATCTGAAAACCTGTTGGGAATTGGTAAATGAAGAACTCCAGCGTGAGGACTTTCTGAGCTTGAAAGAACTGCTGGACCGGGCGACGGCTGAGGTCTTCCATCCAAAGCACTTGACAGAATATCTGAGCAAGCCTTTAACTGACAGCTTCAATAACACCCAAGGAAAAATTTGGAAATTCATCTGCCATTTCTGCGGATGATGGCGTGAGCTTTCGTTTGTACCGTGCTTTGTACTCTCATAAAGCACGCTGTTTAAACCAATGAGAGCGCGCGTTATATAGAAACTTTATTATAAATAAGAATATTATATATAGTCATTGTAAAGGTAGTTTACCTATGGGCGCCAAAGCCTTCCAGGTCTGCAATGTTTCCACGTCAATCTGTAGATAGGCGTAAATGACGGGACTCTTGACTGTTTCTTAGATTAAATACTGAATAATACTTCATAATGAATAGAATTAAACATTTTTTGCAGACTATTTTGAACGCTGACAGAATTAATTTACCGTTTAAAAGTTAAAGAAAGACCAACAAAATATCTGGCCCCAGTTGTTCGAAGGCTGGATAACGCTATCAACCGGATAAATCGCTATCCAGTGGATAAGTATTAACAAAACAAACCGCGCTATCCACCTACCTATATTTTTAACACCAAATGGAGGTTTCATACTGCGACGCCACTTCCGGCCAAAGTATGAGAGCTTGGTTGGTCAGCTCAAGATAGCGGTTGCTGTTGTGTTTCTTGCGTTATTGTCCGGATAAAGAAGAGTGCAACCCTGACTCGAAGCTTCGAAGGGCAATTACAGTTTTCCTCAGAAGGTGTCCAGTGTTGAGTTTCCTGTAACTTTCCCTCAACTTCTCCTCAACTTGGACTGTGAATCCATTTGCGATCCTCCCGGGGGTGATACGTTGTTGGCTCAAGGGATCTACTTAACTGACTCTTTACATTAATTACCCTTGTTTGCCTGTGAATCACATGTTGATCCAGCGTTATCACATAAAAAACTGGCCCATT
>NC_090896.1:40500883-40510883 GCF_036669925.1 Montipora capricornis
TTTCGTTCTCTTGGTCCTCGATAAATTGTTCCACTGAATTTATGTCTGCAAACCTTGAAGCCATGATTCTGGGAAAGCAGGGAACGTTGCAAACATTCACTTCAAGTTACTTCGCATGGCCGCCCCGAAAGGCGGGAAAAACCGATACGAATTTTCTCACTTGTGAAGAAAATCGTATCAGTCTTCTGATTGGTCATATGATATTCTTCACTAGTGAGAAAAATCGTATGACCAATGGGATTGGTTCTCATCAAAGACAGACGAGTTTGCACTGAGTAAATCTCAGTACTTATATAATAAAGTCAATTATGAAGCCTAAAAAACGCTCGATTTAACGTTCATTCAATAAAATGAAACAAAATGGCTCACCTCTGCTGTATTCTTGTGCCTTTTGGAGCTTATTTTACCGTTTCGGGAATTCCGTGTTTTCAATGTTCTAAGACGAAGTCAAGGCTGCACACTACGATTCCGACCGTTGTCAGCTCAGAGGCGGTTTGCGACTCGAAAATCCATCCCAGCCGCGATTTTACAGGGGTTTCAAGAACTTCTGAAATAGCCGTCCATGATAGCCCATTGAAGGCGGCAGTTTGACAAGTTTATGATAGCATTTTTAGTGAAAATCAAGGCAAACTACCTGGCGGTGTGAGGCAAAGCAGGCGGCGGTATACCGCCGGTAACCCGCTTCTATTGAAACCCCTGTTTTTTTCACGCAAAGCTAAAGCCACATCATTTGCGAACCTCGGTGAATGTTTCGTCGTCAAAAATCCCCACGCACTTACGATCGGTGATTTTCCCATACAATTCTCTATATACACAAGCTGTCGCATACACTACGTATTTTTAGCTTGGGGCGCCTGTGGTGACGAGAGCTTGGGCTGCCTATGGTAAAACCGATATATAAACAACTTATATGGTGAGATCGACAAGAGTTAGTTTGCATTTCCTCGGGATGACGCTACTTTGAAGGCAGCAAATTCTTCTAAACTTGAGAAGGAGCGAGCAGTTGAAGAAGAACTATCATCTTTCTTAAGGAAGACTTTGCCTAGCTTGGTCCAAACAAACTTGAAATGATAATCTCTATCAAACGCCTTCAAATCCTTCAATAGCTCTCTTGTTCTCTGGATAAGACTCTCGTTTAAATAAATACGATTCTAAGTCGGAAAACCCAAATCTAGGGTTCACGTGCCCTGCAGTTGTCGTTTCAAGCTAAAGATATGATCACGGGTATTGCGACGTGTGAACTAAACAATAATCGGTGGGATTTTACGCTCTGGGGCAGGCAATCAGTGACTGATGGAAATGTCTTGTTCATGAAATTGATAACTGCGGTCGAGAAGATTAACAACACTTGTCACGATTTCATTTGTATTCTCATCCTGCGTTACCCGAACACCGTGTAATTCTAGCATGTCCCGACGAATGTACTGTTTTACGTTTTCCATGTCACTGTCACAGGCTACAACCATGGATTCGAGCATTGAAACTCGTTCACATACTCGCTTGTTCTCCGTTGTCAGAGGGTCGAGTAATTGTCTCATCTCGCTCGCAGATTTGGCAAATTCAGCATACTTAGAACTTAGGAAATTCAGACTCTTTCCAAATTCGTTGAGCTCTTCTTTCATCATTTTGAAGAACTTGGTGAATAGATCAGTGAGAAATTCGCTTTGCTGCTCCAAGCGGCGGTCCAAAACATCTTCGAAAGACGCCATCTTTCCATCTTCACTTTGTGCAGCGCTGCTCATTATGTCATCTTGTTCTTCGTCTGTACCCGAATTAACATTTGTATTCTTGTCGCTTTGTTTAGGTGGCATTGTATGGTATGGGCAGCCGTCACCGCCAAAAATACAAGCCTTGTAAACCGTTAAGAATAAACCGGATTAGTATATACTAAAACAGTGGATAGCGTTGAACGCGGGCGCTGATTGGCTCGTCAAACTCCGAATATCCTGTGCTATTTACCTCCGAGCAACTCGGGAAAAAATGGCGTCCACCGCTAGCCACCTCCACTTCGGTGACTAGTTGTTAATTAGTCTAACTGTCTTTTGTAGAATGGTTTATCAGAATTTGAAAAGGGTCATTTAAAACACAAATGGACAAGTCACCTTTGGAGAAATGAAATACCCAAACATTGAATGGTTTATACAGTTCAGAAGTTGTGTAGGGACCCTTGGTGAACTGATTTAGTGAAAAACGAGTGGTCAAGTGTATAATGAAATAGATCAGTCACCTCATGCAATCATCGCAGCCTACACAGAATTTGTCAATGCCAAAGACGATCGGTGTAATTTTCCTTGTTCAAATGACATACTGAAGTCTTGAATGGATCAGCGTACTGCAACATGATATGCACTAGTGACACGGCAAACGGTCCAGCTTACCGTACATTGCTTCAGTGACGTTACAAATGGTTCAGAGTAGTGTGAATTGGCTCATGTTATCTGCAAATGATTAATCGTAAAGTGCAATGGTCTACCGTAACATTGATCAGCTTACTGTAATGTGAAACGGTTTAGCGTTACCCCAAATGACTGAACGTTTCTAAACGGGCGGGCGTACGTTACGTCATAACCAAAATTTCTCGCATCGATAGAGTTCCCAAAATGTCTTACCCATGGTGCTCCGCTGGTGCTCTTGGCGCCCCCGAGCTGCACTATTATTAGCCTTAGTTCAGGTTAAATATTATGGTAGTTTTTGGAAAGGCCATTCTCGCCCAGTGACATCCATTTAAGTAGCAGGGTATTCTGCAGCTTGCACTTGCATGGAGTGAAACAGTTATTCAATTCTCTTTTTTACTAGATGTGGACGAGTGTCAGCTGGGCTCATATTCATGCCACTCGCTTGCTTCTTGTTTGAACACTCCCGGGTCTTACAGCTGCTCGTGTCGACCAGGCTATGTAGGAAACGGAAAAAATGTCTGTGAAGGTTAGTTCACTTTGCATTGTAGTAATAGTTGTCAGTCTTTTAACATGAGGTGCTTTTCCAACTCAGATCGGGTGTACAAGCCTCCTTTCTTGACCAAAGGAAAAGAGCAAGCGCGGAGGGTGTTGGCATTAAACTATAAAACTTATAATTTGGTCTCTCGGAGAAGCTTTTAGCCATCGTTACACTAGCCGTTTTTTCCTGCAACTTGTCTTGTATTTCTGTTTCCACTTAAGTCGGGCGAAAAAGTGTAATTTTCACTTTTTGTTGTTGTCGCAATAGCGTCGAGAAGTGGAAGTTGGTTTTACTTGTTCCAACTCCTCTGGCAGCACTTAAACAAACTTTTCAAATATTGAGCAGTCCAACATCTCTCCTACAATTTATTTTGCAGCGTTTCATAGAACGAGCCTAAGAGATTTATGACCTCATTCGACAATCGAAAGGTAGACGAATTGCAAGACACGTTGCCCAGTTAAGAAATCTGCTGTACTTGCAAGATGAAAACTTTTATCGCAACAAAATACTGCGAGACAAGACCCCTCCTAGGGCAATAAGTAGTGTCCAGAGTAGCAGCCTCTTTGGCAACCATCAGATAACTTATCCGTAGCCAGGTTCGGCATTATTATATGGCTGTAGAACAAGTAAAAGCCGGGCTTAAATGAATTCACTTCAAACTTTCAGCTCCCACTTTAAGAGCACAAACCACGTGTTCAAATGTCCTTCTGGCACAGGAAGCGAATAACGAAAGTGGGCTAATACAGTCAAGTGTGGACACCATTTATTCTTCTGGTATGGATTGCTCTTGGACTATCTCAGCAAATGCAGAATTAGAACTCGCTTTCGTCGGGCCCTTCAGAACGGAAACGAATGCTGATTACGTATATGTGTACGATGGTGGCTCATCTTCCGCTGCTCTGATTGGTCGATTTAGCGGCAGTACCCGACCTGCACCAATTGTAAGTTCTACGAACCAAATTTACGTCAGATTTACGACTGATGGCTCTGGTCAATACTACGGGTTCAAAGCAATATACAAAGGTATGTTTTGCCTCAGTTACGTTAATATATCGAATTATATCACCAGGGGTAGCCTCTATCCACTAATTCCTTAAGTTAACCATTTCCCGGGTAGATTTATTTTTAGGAACAGGTTTTTCCTCCGAAAAAGTATCATATTTTTCTAGAGGTTGAAATAGCTCTGTTTTGATTGGCTTTTACAACAATTAGCGTGCTGAATCTCCCAATGGAGGCGTTATATAAATGAATCTAGGCCAAGCATGGGAAATAGAAGCGCAACCCTAAGCTTCGTTGTTTAGTTTTCCAAAATATTTGTCTGTTAAATTTCTGATTTTTTTTTTTAATAGACGTCTCATTTGTGGTTGGAACTATTTTCCTTGTAAATTTCTGAAATATAGACAACACCTTTTTGTCTCAAACTCTTGAGCGAATGTAGACGCACAGCATTTTGCTGGGTTCCTCTGAAAGAAATTATGAAATTTACGTAGATGGAAGCGAATTTACGCTGCATTTTCAAGACCATCGCGTATTGCTCTATGGCAGTTCCCCTTCCTGGCATTTTTAGCATATGATTATATCACGGGGGTCGATACCCTTTATTTAATTATTAATTATTAAGTTAACTTTAAGTTTTTGTTGTGGGTACAATAACTGAAGTGTTGTTGCTGTTGATATAGACTTCTTGTAATAAGGACAATGGGAAAAAAAGTTCTGAGATTCCAGACAGGGTTATTCTTGACGCCCAGAAGGCAGCTTCTGCAGTTAGCTTGTTCAATACCCTATAATGCTTTCCTTTTTATGTTGGGTGCAGGGTTAGCGCAGTGGTGAGAGGACTCGCCTCCTACCACTGTGGCCCAGGTTCAATTCCCGGACTCAACGCCATAGGTGGGATGAGTTTGTGTTGGTTCTCTTCTCTGCTGGGAGCAAAAGCCAACATATAGCTGATTTCAGCTGGCTGTAAGCTGTGCTCCAAGGTCATACGTGGACCGTATAGCGGCAGCCAGAGGTGCTATAGTAAGCCTTCGGTTCGTCGTTCGTTTCTTGCGACGGCAATTAGCGAGATAGTTGTTATTATTATTATTATTATTATTATTATTATTATTATTATTATTGTTGTTGTTGTTGTTGTTGTTGTTATTGTTATTGTTATTGTTATTGTTATTGAAAGCGTTGCACAGAAGGAGAACGATCTTTTCGGTACGAAAACAAATGTCTAGAATATATTGGATGCTTAATTTACACGAAGTGAAAGTGTAATTTTTTTTTTAAGTTCACTGCTTAACTCAATTTCAAATGCTCAAAATCTTACACAATCGTTGAGATAACTTATTACTATAATTAGTCTGTCAACGACCTTTATTTTCACTCATATTAAAACAACCATTATATTGGAAATAGAATAAAATATATTATACAGAGTACTGGCTGCCCGGAATAACCATAGGAGCTAGAGGAGCCAGGCAGCCATTGGATTATGACGGAAATAAGTAGATTACAATAAAGTTTTCCTTTACTTTACTATACATAATTCTTTGAGCAGCAAATTTAAAACAATTTATTGTTTAAAGCTAATCTTAGGAGGTTCTTAAAGTCCGATTAAATTTTGGTTGGTTTCTTCTCGATCGGTCGGTATGTCGTAAGCCGCGCCTTCATCCTCCTGAAAAGCCCTTACGGGGAGTGGTCAATTAAATGTATTAGGTATAGATAGATATACACACAGACAGGTGGACGGATGGACGGACAGACCGACTGATCGATAGGTTGGTCTGCCGGGTGGTCCTCCACAACAGGCCTCGTGTATTTTCATCTCCTCAAGTGAAATGACCAAAGTAAAGTAGACTTTCTACGGAGAGAATACATGAAAGTCACATAGTGCAACTACAGACATCAGACCATATTCTGAAAAAAAGAGACAATAATTAAATGACGCAGACCGCATTGCACAATTAGTGTGCGCTGGTCATTGCTGCGCTACCCCCTTTAAAAGCCTTACACTAAAACCTTGTGGATCTCGTGTTTCAAACGTTTCTTCGAGAAATAGCGCAAAAATGAAGCCCCTTTCTCATTCTCGATCTTTTGGCTGATTAAATAACATATTACCGGCCTATAGAGGCAGCAAATGTCTCCTCCAGAAAACTCATCAAAGATTAGCCAAGCCTTAAATTGCCTCACTCTGCATAGTTTTTGCCTCTCTAATAGTTTTGTTTGATATATTCCAACATCTATAGTTCTCAAACCTGGTTCAATTCGTCTCCGAGGAGGTGGTTCAAATTATGGAAGAATTGAAATCTTGTACAATGGCCAGTGGGGAACAGTTTGCGATGATGCTTGGGACATCAACGACGCTAATGTGGCATGCAAGCAGCTTGGATTCTCAAGACTAGCCTCCAGCGCTTACACTGGCGCCCGTTATGGCCAGGGGACTGGTGCTATTTGGATGGATGACGTTGCGTGCTCAGGCAGCGAGTCACACATCTACGACTGCAGACAGCGAGGGTGGGGTAACCATGACTGCACCCACAGTGGAGATGCGGGTGTGCAGTGTCGGTATGGCTCATCAAACCTTCGTTTGGCAAACGGTGGCTATTATTATGGCCGTGTTGAAGTTTATTACGGCGGGCGCTGGGGCACGGTGTGTGATGATCATTGGGATATCAATGATGCCCATGTGGTGTGCCGTCAGCTAGGTTTTCCCGGCGCATCTCATCAATTCCACAGTGCACAGTACGGCCAGGGTTCTGGGAATATTTGGTTAGATGATGTAAGCTGCCAGGGCGGAGAGGCTTCCCTGTCATCTTGCAGTCATTGGGGCTGGGGAAATCACAACTGTGGCCATAGCGAAGATGCAAGCGTAATATGTGCCACCTAACGTGAACTCGCCAAAGAAGCAGAAGCGCAATGATATTTTCAACTTACTCCATCTTTCAAGAATCGTTAAACTGAACGATTGCCGACAGTTGTTGCCATAATTATCATCTACTATAGTGTCTTGTATACTGCTACTGCCCTGAAAAAGAAAAAGAAAATCTTCAATAGAAATAGCGATCTAGACGGGAAAGAGATAAAAGCCACACCCTATCAGTGAAACATGAATAAAACAAGATTTATCACGTGAAATAAAGGTTTTGATAATTGAATGTGTGCTAAGTAACCTGCTTGCGTTTAAATGAAAGCTCGGCTGAAGTTTGCCTTGTTATGTTACTTGATCACAACTACGCCACCCTGTTAAAAGACTAATTAATAAGGTCACAAGTCAAACTATAAAATGGGACTAACTTTCCGAATTCTCTTCAGCTCATGAGATGCAATAGCATAAAGCTTTGAATAAATAAATTTACTTTGTGTCTGCATGAACTCCTTCGTCTCGTTCAACCACACATAAGCGCCCCCTCTGGGCTGCGCTGTTGTCAGGCAAATCTGGTCTCGGGTTGAATCCGTTCTGGCCTAGGTTAAATTGGTGATTCTCATTTTACCTTAGTTGAATATGCACTCTACCTAGTTTAAAGCAGCTATCAAGCTCCCAAAAAGGATTGAAAACACCTATACCTTCGCTCAAGCTCTGCCTGACGCATCTCAACACATCTTCTTAATACTTGGTGTCATCTTGTTGGTTTCTTTACTTATTGGTTTCTGTATTTAGCCTTAACATTGAAACATGGTGTTAAGGGAACAAATAACTGTACTTTGCCTTTACCGGTACTCAAACTCAGACTCTCTCGATCTGTAGTCTTGTATCTTCACCACTACACTACAAAGACGAACATGCTCAACCCAAAACAGTTCTTTTCGTCATTACTTTTGTAGACTAATTCAATTGATATCCATGTATGATAACCAATACTAATTTTAACCTGACCCTAATTTCTCTCTATGCTTAATTTTGCCTCCAAAGAGGGCAGTGCTCGCAGAAATTACTCATCGGCCAAAAATCCATGAAAAAGGAATCCGTAACAACCGCAACAATTTAATTTCATCTTGCGTTAACATGTGCTTATCTGACAAAAAGCCGAAGGACCTCTTGCTCTTGACCCAACTGCGCATGCACAAGAATGACTGGCAGGTCAACCATTAAATTTTCTTCGCAACACCCCCGCCCTCCACCCCCCTCCCTTCTTCTTATGAAATATCAGCAAAACCTAAGACTAAATAAAATTGTATATAATAAAAGTACACGACTTTAAAGTACCTCAATAGTGTCATTCAAGGTTAAACAGCGCTCCAAAGGGCAAAGTCTCCGCCGCACAGTTTCCCCTGTAAACTTGTTACTTCCACCAACGAAATGGTGCTATTGTTACACACAATATCTCTTTAGTTGGCAGACCACGTCAGGACAAGATTCGGAAGAATCCATTAAGAAATGAGTCGGTACCCATTCCATGCAGGCTAAATGCTCGTATTGCAAAGGTATCTTCTATGGGTGAATAGGCAAAGGAAAGGACCGCAAAGTCGACAGAAAAATTAGGTGTTCTATCCCCAGTCAGTTTCGAATCATTCATCATCAAGAAAGTGTCGTCAATTTCGATTCAATTTCAATGTTATTAATTTCAATTTCGTCGTCTCAATCGAGTTAAGGCTGGCTCCAAATTCCAAACCCCCTTGTTGCTTTTCAAATGCCGTATCTTGCATTCCTCCCATGAAGCATTGCTGTGTGTGGTGACATTTACAAGAACATTCTTCAAGTGCGATAACCCACGTCCAAAAACTCAAGTAATTACATGCGAGCGACTTTCAATATGCGTCACGAGGTGTCCCCATGCTCTTCTCCCCAACTTCAACATCACTCGTGTATCGTAAATCAGACAATTAACGTCACAAAGTGTCCCCCAAAAGTTGTTGCTCTTCAAGTGGGGATAGACTGCCGCATTGGCCCTGACCTAACAATAACGCTAACGGTTACTGTAACCTTATTGTTAGAAATAAGTAGGAAATGTTAAGACTTTAAGTGGCTCAAACGAGTTTTCAACAATTTGGAGGGATAGTTAGATTCAAAACATTAATTTCTACAACACTGTTTCATGTAACAGAAAGGTTATGACAGCAAATAAAACAACGATAATTACCTGGTACGATGCATCTATTAAAGTGACGTGATAAATCACCATAGCAGTGAAATAGCTATTTAAACTCGGTCAACCCCATTTTTATAGCTGGAAAGTGATAAGCAGGCTGACATAAAACTTTCTGCAAAGTTGAAAAATAATTTTTTTCTCCGTAGCGCACTCAGAGCCACCCTAAAATTCTTGTGAAGGTGACTATGAATCCGATCCAGATAAGGGGCCGCGGCCACCTTTTCGTTGTTGCAAGGTCATTATTTATGGCTTTTTTTACCTCTATTAAGCGGCCAGCAAATTATCTTTTCAACCAAAATAGACTAGTCTTACTATACATACACTAATGGCCTCTTGCACTTGGATCTACAAATTTACAATCTAGGTTAAAATAAAGGTCACAAAAGAGATTCATAGAATGCCAGTTTTTTGAGTGGGAAATTGCTAAATCAATGGGTGCAAATTACTAGGAACTTGAAGGTTTATGACGACATAATTCTTGAATTACCCTTTTTGGGTTAGAAGTATTTAAACTATATTTCCAGGTCATGCACTGTGTTATTCAGAAAATTTAAGTCATTTACCATAGACGAAAGGCGATTCGAGATTCTTCTTCTCCTTCTTCTTCTTTTTTTTTTTTACTGTTAAATGGAATCAGAAAATCTTAATTCTTTTCTGGCCCGTTAAGTAGGGTCAGAATTTCTTACCGCTTTAAATGTTTTGGGCATCAACATGTATTTTATTTTATTTTTTTTTTCAGAAACGTAACCATGTTTCTTTCATATGAATGGCTCAAAAACCTTAATGCAATCCATTTGATGTGAAAACATACTCTGAAGACAAAAAAATTAACAGGAATCTTCTACTCATTGCTAATATGGAGAATTATCTACGCGGAAGAAAAGGCCCTAATATTTAAATTCCGTTAAGTTCTCAGTTTTCGTTTACTGCCAATTTTTGGCATGTGTTTTTTTGAAACGTGTTATGAGATAAATCATCAAATGCCCACTCTTTGA
>NC_090896.1:40523383-40528383 GCF_036669925.1 Montipora capricornis
AGAGAGAGAGAGAGAGAGAGAGAGAGAGAGAGAGAGAGAGAGAGAGAGAGAGAGAGAGAGAGAGAGAGAAAGAGAGAGATCGTTTCCCTTATTTCTTGGTTCCTCTTCAGTTAGAGCTTGAGAGAGAATGGTAACAAGAATATCGATCACTATCAAAATGAAAAGTACTGGACTATTAAACTGAAAAGAACTGGATGAAACTATCAATATCCGGTCAATATCCGGAGAATGGTAACAAGAATATCGATCACTATCAAACTGAAAAGTACTGCACTATTAAACTGAAAAGAACTGGATGAAACTATCAATATCCGGTCAATATCCGGAGAATGGTAACAAGAATATCGATCACTATCAAACTGAAAAGTACTGGACTATTTAACTGAAAAGAACTGGAGGAAACTATCAATATCCGGTCAATATCCGGAGAATGGTAACTATTAAACTGAAAAGAACTGGAGGAAACTATCAATATCCGGTCAATATCCGGAATTTCCGTGAAATCCGTGAAATCCGGAATTTCCGGGAAATCCACCAAAAACGAAAAGAATGATGCTAACTGCGCATGGTCAACATGCACGAGGATAAAGAGCGGATTTTACGGATTCGGCGGATTTCACGGAAATAAGCTTCAATAAAACTCCTCTATTTTAAACGGAAAAGACGGAAAAGGCGGATTTAGCATATTATTATTATTATTATTATTATTATTATTATTATTATTATTATTATTATGTAAATATCCGTGAAATCCGGAATTTCCGGGAAATCCACCAAAACGAAAAGAATGATGCTAAATGCGCATGGTCAACATGCATGATTTTAAACATCGGATTTTACGGATTTGGCGGATTTCACGGAAATAAGCTTCAATAAAACTCCTATATTTTAAACGGAAAAGGCGGATTTAGCATATTACTATTATTATTATTATTATTATTATTATTATTATATGATTATATTATTATTATTATATTATTATTATTATTATATTATTCTTCTTATTATTATTATTATTATTATTATTATTATTATTATTATTATTATTATTATTACTATTATGTAAATATCCGTGAAATCCGGAATTTCCGGGAAATCCACGTTTTATTTTCCACAGTTTATCTCATTTTACAATCTGCTCAAGATGAAGTTTATTTCTCGGATTTTCTAGAATTCATCACAAAACACACACTGTCCCTTTATTTTTCATGGTAGTATTTGTTTTTTTATTATCATGTTTATCTATTGATACCACCTTATTTTTTTTTCCGAAGTCATATCACATCTCGAGTCTTTTCGCTCACGATGAATTTTGAGATTCAAGTCAAAAAATCGCTATCGAACGACACAAATAGCTGATCTCTCACATAGCTCCTCTTGTTATGTTTTTGTTTGTCTCTGAAAAGTTGCTTTGAATTCACCTATCTACTAGAAAACCCTACCTCACACCTTGGCCAATTAGATTTGTTAATTATTCTATTGAAATGCTGACCAAAGACATAAAAGTGCTGTGATCACGTCCCCCTTTTATTTGTTGATGAGGCTATTGAAGGAACTACATGATCCTAGTGGGCCTAAAGAAAAGCAATTACCCTCGACAATCAACAGTGATTTCCGGTAATAATGCTGTTAGTGGGACGTTCTAAAAAGTGAAAGTCAGGCCACAAAATCACTTTTTTTTTAGTTTAATTTTTTTTGTATATTGGTCACAGAAGAAAACGCTTTTTACCAATACAATCGCTCTTTAATTTCTTTGGCAATACCGCGTTCTAGCATGTTAGTGAAAGGTAAGACAACCACGTCACACCTTGTCACCTTTTCTTGCAACATATATAAGAAGCTAAATTACACTCCTACATCGTTTGGGCAAGGATGATTCAAGCAAAGGGACCTTGCAGACAACTAAACAGCGCGACCATACGTGGAACTGCACTATGCTTTATGAGTCTAGTTGTTGCCGGTTCTTGTAGCATTAGTAGTGCAAAATGTGTGTGCGATGCAAAAGAAATAAAAAATTGCAAAAGGCATGGGATTCCATCTGCAGTACCCGTGATACTTGCGATGAAGCCCTATCAGGTTAGTAACTCTGGTAATTAGTTCTTTTTTTTTTTTTTTAATTCAGGCGGACACATGTTCAAGTGCAAATTAACCATTTTCTTGTTTTTTTCCCCAGCAATCCCAAATGCTGCGTTTTTCTTCAGTTCTATATCAACTCAAGAGAGAAAAAAAGGCAGCATTAATCATGAATCCGATGTTAACAGTGATGAACACGACGAAATAAACTCCAGCCCGCTGCCAAGTACCAGCTCACAACGATGGATCGATGGAAGACCCGAAATTGTCAATAAATCGCTTTGTCCCGCTATATTGTACTGGCTCGCATTGACAACACCCAATGGCGCTCCAGCGAGTCCTCTTGTGGTCCACAGGAAAATGTTAAAGTGTGGAGTGAACGTCAATGCAAAACAGGTATGTTGATGACACGATCCAATTTTTATTTCATTGTGTGCTTGTTTGTTTGTTTTTAAAACAGATGGCCGCGATTTTTTCCCCCTTTTTTCCCTGTTGCTTGTTACCATCTTTCAAACATGTTGTAATAGTTGATCGATTACTGATTAACTGACTGACGCTCCTTAATTTTGCTCTCATCACTTGCTTTTGTGGTCTTATTTTCTGTCCCGTTTGCTTTTTGTTTTTGTTTTGATAAGGTTCAGTTTACCGATGGAAAAGAATGTGATGCAATAAAGGAATTATACAAAGTCTTGAAAGATCATAAGAACAGTTTCATGCAAGATCTTGTGAGAAAATCGTATGAAAAGAATTACTCGAGGGAACTGCGAGGTGCATTTGGTCAAGATACCAGGGGCACCCAACGAGAATATAGTTCAAAACCACTTAGACATAGCATTGTTCAACGTATTTTAGTATTTAAACGGCACGCATATGCATATTTTTATCCCCTAAAAATTTTTCATCTGTTCGGATTTCCTAGCTGAAAGTCTAGTGATCCGAAAATTATAGGGATAAAAACTTCCCTTTTAATTTTCAAAACTTTCGGCCAGAAAAAAAGCTCCCGAAAATTCTAGTTGAGCTTTTTAGGGTAAAAATCCGTTAAAAATGGGCAATTATACCATCTTTTAGTTGTTCGAAAATCCTAGGACAGGCATTTAAGCAATAAATTTTACAACAAATGTTCCGAAAATTCTAGATCTCAAATCGTTTTCCGAACAGATATTTTCCGAAAATTGACGTTGGGTGCCCCTGAAGATACGTCTGGTTCTCAATACGCCGAGGACTGCGGGAGCGAGAACGTGGTTCGAGTTGTTCTTGTTAATCCGAATTTTGAGGCATCTCTGACAAAAGGAGTGGAGGAGCTCTAGGCCACCAAGTTGCGTTGAGAAAAATTTGGATTTTCTTCTTCAGGTGGCACATCTCAACAGTGCAGTTTGTCCACGCTGGATAGCCTACAAATCGAGCAACCGATGCTGTCGGACAATTTGACAGTGTTGATAAATGCCATCAAGATCGCCATGAAGAGTTTACAGTACGCCAGTTACAGGGGAAAGATTTACAAGAAAGACAATCGGTCTCGGTTTACCTTTTCTTACAAATGCGAGCCACGGGCGTTTATGAATTTGCTGGCATCAAACGAATTTTTCAAATCCAGACTTCTGAGAGATATAAAAAAAGGACATCGAGCTTCTCGGAGATCCCTACTGCGAGTTAACTTAGCGCAAACAATGAAATCCAGAAATGCCAATTATCTAACAGTGATGCAGGTGTAATGTTTGACAGCGTGTAAAGCTGGTTAATAAATATTGTCATTCCAGAGTACGTTTCGTTCTTAATGTCGAGCGCGCAGGTGTTCGATACGCGGGCTTGTTTAATTAAGGAGCGGTTCGCCGGCACTTATACGGCAATCCTTTCAGTTAGGAAGAAAGTTCTCGCTCGATCCTTGAGGAAATTAGCAAGCGATATCATTTCGGGATTGTCAATAACATCAAACGCTAGCTGGAAAGATACATAGTGACATCTCGCTACCTGTAATTGACTGGCAATCGATGACTTCTTTCCTGCCGAACGAAATAAAACTCCCTGAAATTCACACAAGTTTCCTTTGGGCATCAATCTCTTACGTTTTAAATGGTGTTTACGAAATAGCCCTGCGAGCAAGTCCAACGTTATCGATGATTGTGTCATTTCATTTTAAGGAAAACTTAAGCCGCGTAACTTCGGGGGAAAAATATGTATCACTGAGAAGGTCTAATGTAAACGACTAATACAGACATGCAAGGCAGGATATGATTCAAATGATTGTTTTTAATATTCACCATTTGGTACTAAAGACTTTGCTTCACTCATGCCATACTATAGCTAGTTTCTGAACTCATACAGTCCTTTTAGATGTTTTCGTCTGAAAGAAACTTGACTTCGGCCCTCTTCTTTATAGAATTGGCCAACCTGCCTTTCTGAAAACGAAAATCTGGATCTCTCAAAATGGCAGTCCATTGTCCAAATCCTTGCTTGCCGATACCCCTCTTTAGAAAATGGTCCTCGTCTGTCGTAAATCTCAACGGTCGACGAGGACGGCCCTGACTTAGTAAGCGATTCGAGTGGGGCGGGGTATAGATTTTGTGCCGTGCATTTTCTGATTGTGCACGTTCAAAGGTTGGCGGCTCAAAAGTGACTGTGGAACTCGAGCTACCAAATCTAGTGTTAACTTCCATATCCACCTCTGAGCCTTTGGTGCCCTGTGGTTTTTGAAGACATTCGTGGGCCTTTACGGCAACTTCGCGCGATCTCCGCTTCTGATAGTGCACTTTGGCAACGACAGAGCTATGTTTTTGGTCTTCGGACAAAACTTGTTGCTCTTTGTCGTCGAGCGCGTGAACACTTTGCGTTTCGACGATTTGGCGATAGCGCGTGGGGTGAATGTATTTGCCAATAGCGTCGAAGACCAACTTGCTCATCTCGTTGCCCAATTTGCTGTGTTGGCTTCC
>NC_090896.1:40538383-40578383 GCF_036669925.1 Montipora capricornis
TAAACAGCTTTTTAAAATGCGCGAATTTTAGTTTGCTCACGGCTTTTCAGGCTCGAAACGTTCTTGTAATTTTTCGAAAATGGAACCGTGCATACAGAAACAATAAACACTGTGTTAAGGGGGAAGATCCTTAAACACAAAACCATTGCCATGAGGACATTCAAATGGTAATTTCTCACCTCTCTTTTACTCCACGTTTGTCATTTTTTGGCGAAGTGTCAGTGTACTATTAAACACCTCTTCCTCCGGTTGTAATCTCAACGATGTTTGGTGAGTCAAGTGACCAAAACAGAAACAGCCTAAAAACTCTGAGAGCTCACAATTTTTTACTCCCAAAACTGTGGCAACAATTTAAAAACACTCTAATGTTAAATCTGTAGCATAGATATTCAGAGAAAATATATTTTTCACCGAAGGTATGACGTCATAAAACCTCAATTTAAAAAATTACCTTCAATATTTTCTCCGTTTTTCTGCAAACGGCAATCCAATGCTACAGATTATCAACAATGATAAAATGACCCCGTTCGGATGAAAAAAAAAATACTGCTTTGTCTCTTTTCCTTAGAAGCTTTTAGGCGTTCTTTTCATTGAAACGCGCTGTTGAGAACTGGCACTAGATGCGCTTGCGCTAGGTAACCGAAGTGATATCAGGTATTCATTTGAAGAACTATACCTCAAAGATCCCTCATAAGAATTTCGCATGGCCTTAAAAGTATCTTGACTTAATGCGGTCTTTCACAACCACTGCCTTTCCGTAGTTAAGGTTCATCCCTCTTCATGAATCTATAAGTCGGTTCGGTAGTTCCCAACTTATGGAGTGCGGCCCACATGGTTACAGCGGCACCAGTGCCTGGTTCAACATCTCGGATGTACTCATCAATAACCAACTGGTTTGCCTCCGGCCAGTTGGGATTCTTAAGTTTGTTGTTCTATTATTTTGTTGACTATATTTCATTGTCCCTGAAAACGTAATTTGTGATAATCCTAATTAGCATAAATAATTGATATTTTGCCGTGGACGGTCACGTAGCAGAGGCCTGGTTGTGAGCGGCAGGTGCTTGGAGTGCCACGTGGTCGTGATTTGTATTTGGCGATCGTTTAGTGAGTGAGGCATTCTACGGTTAGCCTTCGCCGCGTGCACAAGTCCTGTTTGATTTTTTTGTCCTATCGAGCTGGATTAGTGTTTACTGCCATCGTTAGGCGGTATATGGTAGCGTTCATTCGCATTGTAAGTAGTGTCTTTCAATTAAAATTCCCTAGAAGTGTCTTTCAATTAGAATTCCCTAGAACCCCGAGAGTCGCACCACTGCCTTGGTCGGGGGTACACGTTCCCCGCTTTTTCCACCTGCTGTTTTTTTTTTTAGGGGTTTTCGTGTCCGGCTCTGGTGCATTTGCTTTTCTCTTTATTTTAGAAGTGATGTATTAATATTTTTGTACCTATTCCAATGCTTAATAAACTGCACGGCGGCTTGGCTGGCCAACGCGCCCATGCATCACCTAGCTTGAGTGTCCGGTTGAGTAGTGGAGGCAAAATAGCTCCAATCTGGAGTGGCCAATTAAGTATGTATGTATATGTAACTCTATTACACTAAGAAAATATACAAGTTGTATTGTTCTCCAGTTGGGTTTCTTGGTGCTATTATGTTTGATTTTTTTCTATCTTTACTTGACCCCTCCACCTTCAATCTTCAAATAACCCTGTACAAAATTGAAGCCTTTGGACGGGGTAAGCGCGACAAAGGACATCACCCTAAGGCCAGATACATTTCTTATCACATCAACTCCACTTCGCGACGACACCGCAATTTTTGGCGGATAAATTCCAAATAATGTTCGGCTTTTTATAATCTTAAGCGCTCGCCTCTTTGCGTGGCTTCAGCCGTTATTGCTTGATGCCCATCATATTAAATTCTGCACCATCATTGGCCAATTTGAAACACTTGGAGAGGTAAATGAAGTTTATTTCTACATTTACAGCTTACTTTAGCATTTGTAAGCTCAAAGTTAATTTCCCCATACAGTCTCTAAATCGTATACCAAGCTTGGTCTGCCTGTGGGTTGACTCGTTTGAAAACCCAACATTTCTGTTTCAGCCACCCACCGATGCAGGACCTCCGAACTAAGCCTCCCATTTGTCTCATTACACAAAAATACTCGATTCTAACAACTAAATAGCACTGAAATCAAAGGCATTAAAACTAACATTTTTGTTGCATCTTCCAAATTGGGGATGTTATATTTTACGTGCAGCTGCTTAAGGACGGTGCCTACTAATTCAAAGGTATTTTTACGCGGTCTGCTGACTATGCGGGAAAAGCAGGTCTTAACAAGTGTTATTGAAATCCAAAACGAAAATTGGGGATAACCATGCATTTTTCGAAGTTAATTAATCAACAACATTTGTAAAAAGCTTTAAAATACAAAGCATCGTATGGCGTTCTATTCCAAACTGAAGCTTAATTATCTCTGAAAAATGCATGGTTACCCCCAATTTTCTTTTTGGATACCAAGAGCACTTGCTAAGCTCTGCTTTCTCCGCATAGTTTTGAACCGCGCAAAAATATCCCTGTATTAATAAGCACCACCCATAGGAAATCCGAGTATCTCGAGATGCCCAGAACGTATGCGCAATAACAATAGTAGGCACCGTCCCTTTTAACGGCGGTTCGCAACTGATTTGACTGCTTATAAGTTCGCGATTCTTTCGGTAGGCACCAAGAAAAAAGACTTCTTGCCGGATTTTAGAATCACGAGATGTGGCATGCGCAGTGAAAGACATCGGCTCTTTTGCCCAGCCTCGGAAATTTGAAACAAGAGAAGTTGATGATTACTAAATAACAGATAAATTTACAGATAAATTGAGAAACTTTATCTCTATTATTAGCATATTCTTGTCGTTTTATGTCAATCAATTTCGTTAGTTCCCAGTCCGTACAGTTGTATTTTTGAATTTAAATTTATCTGTAACTGAATAATAATCACTTCTGATGATGTATGTTGTAACATACGAAACGTTAAGTTTATAAAAGTTATGCATTTCAAGCAAATGTTTGTAACCGCTGTTTGCGTATTCCTATTGAATGGCCCAAGTCAAAGAATTTTCATAGCTCAGCTAGTTGGAGTGTCGCACCGGCATCGCGACGTCACGGGTTCAAACCCCGTTGAGGTCCTGAATTTTTCAGGCTTCTCTGCCCAAATGCTAAAATTGCGTTCTCAAGTGCGAGGATCATAGCTTCACTTGAAAGAAATCTGTGGCACTAGTTAGGAGAATGCACGTTTTGGTCTTGGGTATAAAAGGCTTAAATACCAACCAAGAGCTGAATTTCGCCCGTCAGAAAAACCTTAAGATTGTAATTTTGGCCTGAAGGAAAGCAAAAGTCAAAGTCAACATTTTGATTAGAAAACTAAAAGCAAATACCCTGCGAGCAGTTGGTTTCTCCTACGTTTTTCGAGAGAGAAACCACTGCGAGCATCCGTTAATTTGTTTCTTTGAGTGAGCCACATTTAAACCCGTAAAACGAGTTAGTAAACTTGTTTTTCCGCTTGCGCATGCTTTCAGCTACGTAACTGCTGCGTTTGGGCGAGCCTGCTGGGTAGCTTAGTGAAATAGGACCAAGTGGTATTGAAGTCATGTCGAAGTGATGTCAAATTCACTGGTATCAAGCGGGGCTTGACGCATTTTGCACATGATCAATAAAAAATCTAACCGTTGCTCGCTGTGGTTTCTCCCTCGGGAAGAATATAGGAAAAACCAGTTCGATGCCCGCAGGGTAAAAAGCAAAATGGTTGTTAAAATTAATGACTTAAAGCCTCTTCAGTCTTACGATACAGTGCAAATTGTAACAAACGAAAGGTTTCGGAACTTTCGATAAAGCAGCCTCAAGAACGCACCAATCAGGCGAATCAACTTGTCTCGATCCTTGAAGCTCCTGAAAAGTTGTCAGCGTTCAGATACCCTTCGACTTACCAAACTTTAGGAGTTTCTTACAAGGGGAAGGACTGGTTTCTAATTTACTTTTGGTTACGTCATGTTGCAACGATATCGGCGACCTCACCTAATGATCCTAGTATGCAAGCTACAGCATCGGCTTTTAAGAATGGCAAAAGGGTCTTCTCCAGTAGTTGGTTCAATTGAAAGTTGAGTCAAGAGAATCATTACCTAAGATTAGTACCTGAATCAATTTTGATTGTGTTTCACATCATAGTCATATAATAGTATGAAAGCTAAAAGTCAATACAGTATCTCATTGACCAATCGTGGCCTGTGGAGGCTCCCTTAAGCCCAACAGTGGCGCCCAGCTACCCACCAGATTGGCCGCTATCAGGCCACTGCTCAAATGTACAGCGGACCTGCAGATCGGGCGAGATCTCTAAAGTTGATAATTTTGTAGCCTCTGGACCCTAATTTTGTGATCGACGTATTTAGCTCAAATCAACACAATTACCAAGAAGGATGTCAGATCAGACGCTGTCATTTTCCTTCTCGTGACCGTCAAAATTGATCTTCAGTTTTATAATTTACTAATCAGAGTAATGTACGTGTTAATAAACACGAATTTTTAACCGTGTTAGGAAAAATAACGAAAGCCATCCGAGAGGAATATTTGAATAAGCACTGTGTGATTCACTAATTTTCCACTTGCATGATGTTGTAGCGTGTATCAATTTCCTTTCTGGGAATCACAACTGATTACATTGGACGAAAATTCTGCCAGCAGTTTTGTGCTCACCAGATTGATTCTATTGTACACACGAAGAGTTTTTGAGGAATAATCGAACATGGACAATTTGATTGTAGTTCCAAGGGCCAATGGAGGAAGAGAAGAGAGACCCTGGGAACGAGGTTGAAATTGAACACCGGGGAAATAAAGAGCACTACTGATTAAAGGAAAAGAAAACCCCTTCTAATCCTCTACCAGCCCCAAGATCCTTCCTTTTTCCATCGTCACAATAGGGCTCCCAGACTGCTGGCATATAATCTAAACTTGCCGGATCGGACTTTGCAAAAGACATGCCAATTCTAGTATCGTGCTTATATACGAATTTGTAACTGCAAGTAACCTATTAAACCGGGAAATGTGTTCCGACGGGTCTTTTAATTAAACGAGTCTAATTTTAAAAACGATGCTCTTTTTTTTTAACCGTTACTTGTGTAGGTTGGAGCATACGAAACGGGACGTATACAAAACATGGACCCCAGGTCCATGGACCACCTCCGTGGACCCGGTCCATGGACCCCTTGATGGACCCAGTCCATGGACTACCCCTGTGGACCATCCCTTCTTTTGTACAGTTTCCAGCTGAAAAATCTTTAGACGAGAAAGAGAAACCATCCTGGCACTTGTCTGGACAATTTGAGCAATAATTATGGTCTCTTACAGAGACATGAAAAATTCAGGAGGTCTCAACGGGATTGGAAACCATGACCTCTGCGATGCCAGGGCAATGCTCTACCAACTGAAATCAGTTGGGAGCAAGTTTTTTTTATATACATTGTCCCCTTAGGGCCTTAGCGTGCCTTTTTGGCCTGGCCTGTGTTATGCCACGCTAGTATGTCTGGACTCAGCTGACCGGTTGGCTCAGTTGTGTGAGCATCAGACTACTGTGCGAGAGGTCGCGGGTTGATATCAAACCCCGGCGAGACCAACACTCAGGGTCTTTAAATAACAAAAGAACTAGCCCTTCCTGAGAAAAATCTCGAAAAACTCTCCCCTCATTTCGTATAGAAGAGGGAGATCTTTGAATGATGTACTCGTTAGGGTTTAAATTTCCTATCTTGACTAATAGAAGTGGTGTTTGGCCTGTCTACGCCTTCAATGTCATCAACGTCATGCGAAGTGACCTATGATGACTAACACCGGAAGTGTTTGCAGACGAAGGTCACTTCTGTCGCTAACCAGTTTCATCCGAGACTATGACTTGCTTTTCTGCTTGTAACTTTACAAAAAAGGGTGGTCCATAGGGGTAGTCAAGAGAAAATGAGGGGACAGAGAGGGAGGCTCCCGGTCCAGCCGTTGGGATATGTCATGTCCACGAAAGTTATTTTTAGACGAGCGGAAGTCTTCCGAGACGTCCGCATGCAGGCCAACCTCGGTCCGATGTTTGAAAGAAAATAAATATTCATCAGCCTTCCACGTGCGCCGTCATTTTCTCTTTTCACTAAGAACCTGAGAGCGAAGCAAGACTACATGCGAACGTCTTGGAAGACAGACTTCCGCTAGAACAAAGACTTCCGCTCGTCTAAAAATAACTTTCGTGGACATAACATATCCCGCCCAACGTCCTGAGCCTCCCTCTCTGTCCCCTCATTTTCTCTTGGGGTAGTCCATCGAACGAGTCCATGAAGGGGTCCATGCACCGGGTCCACAGGGGTGGTCCATGGAACTGGGGTCCATGTTTTGTATACGTCGTACGAAACGTCAAGTTCATAAAACGTTTTACAACATGCGTTATCTCGTTATGTTTGTAACCGCAGTTTGTTTGTTATTTTTGCTCAAGTTGAAACGGCCAAAGAACAAGAGTGTCTACGATGTGATTCAAATATGGTAACGGTTACAAGTCGAGAATTGATTAGAAATGGTTTACGCTATCATCGTCAGCAACACGCATTATGGCCAAGTCCCAACCTCGTCCCCAAGGCGCGTTTCCCTGGCTTTGGGTCCCACCCAAAGCCAGGGAAAAGCGCCCTGGGGACGAGGTTGGGCCACGTCCTACTATAGCGTCTAACCATGCGGTTCTGGATACGTATATACGTAGATGTTCAACTGGTGTTCCTTGAGAAAATAAAAACCTTTTTTTAGTGTTATTAGCAACCTCTACTCTGAAATATCAATAAATGTATACACGTCAAGCCCGTCGTATTAACTTGATACAGAGCAATATTTTATTTTGGGAAGCGCAGGTCTAAACAACACAAAATATCGTTTGGCATGCTTCACGGGAACAACTACATAAGATCTTGAAGCAAAACTTTGGCAAACAAAACTTGAATTACATAAATAAATAAATCCCCTGACCTCACTTCTTGGTGGGTGTGTTTTGACAATGCCTGATCTTACAGGTATTTGTTTGAAGGAAGGCAAATAACTCTTTACTAGTAAATCGATTCTCGACCGGGGCAGGGGTGGCCTCCCACCAGGGTTTTCGTCACGCATTTCCTCCCCCACGAAGAGGAGGGGGGAGGAAATGCGTTACGAAACCCTAAGGACGTCTGAGTGGGAGGCTAGGGCCGGGGACGAAAGTTGTCACATGAATGAAAGGGAAAACATTCGTAGAAAAGTTGCGTTACTTCCCTTTTGTCCTCAAATTTGGCAGATCGAATGTTTATAGAATTAGCCAATCACTGACCAGTTTTTTTTTTTTTGGGATCGGTGGAAATGATGGCATTTTATACACCTTATTCAAAAAGAAAAACCTTAAATAACAATGAGCACAACCAGGTTTTCTGAGCTTGCGAGACTGAGCACCCCCCAGCAAACCATTGTTTTAAAGAAAATCGCTGGTCAGCAACCTGGTTCTGTCCATTGCTGTAGTCTTCTATTCAAAAATGGCGGACACGCGGAACGACCCAGGTTCTAATACATGAAAGCGAGGTTTGGTAGGCCTCATTTCAGTCAGGAAAATTTTAGTAGCGGCTATCAGCAGATGGGAATTAATATAAATAATAATTTTGTAATGAATTATGTCTATAGAGAAATTATGAAAATTTGCAATGAAACATCTCTGTTAAGATGTACATTTCGCATTTAATTAATTGCGAAGTCACTGATTCGTTTATGTATCTAGACGAACTTTTGGCAGTTAACTAACTGCAAAGTCCTTCGCTTCTATAATATGTGTAGAGAGACATTTTTTCTAAATTTCATTTGTCTCTATAGAGTGACATAAATGCAAACTTTGCAATTGTATAATCTCTCCTTTGCCGGAAAAGAGAAAAAAATCAGAGCATTCGAGTGGCGATTGTTTTGCTGCGAGAATATTTCAAAAGATGATTCTCTTATTACCTTTTACACAGGATTTCCTAATTTGAAAACGATGAAGGCTTTGTATGAATTTTTACGGCCTGGGGCCAGTGGAGAAAACACCCAATATTTGTCCTCTGCAAGAGACGACATTCAGGCTGGTCATAGTGAACATTGGCCATTTTCATACTAGAGACGCATTATTTGTCTGGGACGAACTTGGGCAAACATGTTTTCTGCGTCTGTTAAATTCGTCTAGTATAAAGACGGCCACAAGACGCATTATGCGTCTGGACGAAGAATCTATTTTAGTGCGTCTTCGACGACGCACTAAACTGGAAAGTTCCGTCCAGACGCATTATGCGTCGAGTGCCCGTCTTTATACTTGACGAATTAACAGACGCAGAAAAAATGTTTGCCCAAGTTCGTCCACGACGAATTATGCGTCTCATATAGTTCGTCCCGTCTTTACACGGATTATGCGTCTCTAGTATAAAAACGGCCATTCAGTGAAACAATCTTACATTGTCGCCTCAGACAAGGCTTCGCCGAAATACACTCGGCTCAGTTATTTAACTTATCCCAGTCAATTGTAAGCAGAATTTTTATATCTTGGATCAATTTTATGCACTTGAAACTAGGACAGATATATATCTGGCCGTCCAGAGAACTTGAGGATGAGACGCAATTCAAAATACATGTGATGTATCAACAAAGTGAAAAAAATCCTGCGGTATAATTTAATTCGATTTATTATTTTTCAAGGTTAGTTTTCACTTTGTTGATACATCTCATTACTTTGAATTGAAAATCCATGATTATCACTACCACACTCGACAGTAATGCATGACTTTTACCATTATCAATGTATTTCAAGTTTCCAATGTTGTTGCTGTACATCATGTACCTTTCAATAGGAGACTTACTTAACTCCCACATATTAATATCCATTTCAACAGATAAGACCGGAATCTCGTATAACATAAATCTGCTGACAGCCGCTACTAAAATTTTCCAGACTGAAATGAGGCCTACCGAACCTCGCTTTCATGTATTAGAACCTAGGTCGTTCGCCCAATTCCGCGTGTCCGCCATTTTTGAATACGGTGTATGAAAAACCAAAAAAAATTACCTTTAGGCGAGACAGCAATGGCGACCACATACGAGGAAGAAAAAATACGCGAATTTTAGTTGGAATCACGGAAAAAAGTACATAGAGAGTTTCTTCATAGCCTAGCGAAGATATCTGGATGGTTTTTATGGCAATAGTAAAGGAGTTTCATGTGAAAATCAGGTTAGCGTCTCTTTCTGTTGACTCTGTTGAGTAAACATCATTAATTTATTCCACGTGGCATCTCTTTACCTTGGGCCGTAAACTTGAGTTTCACTCTCAAAATTACCTCCAGAAGTTACTTTTTGCGTAAAAGAAGCTTTTAGAATGATGTTACTTGCCTTTTGAGGTGATACTTGACGATTTGGGAGCATTTTGTGAAAAAAATATCGAACGTGTTACACGCGAAATTTCATCGCTCAAACTTGCCCAATTTTGCCCCACATCAGATTGACCTTTAGTCTGCACATTAAAAAAAATGCGTAAAATATTTGCAGCGGGATGGGTTTTTCAGAAATTTGAAGGAATGATGGCTAGCAAATAGAGAAAGATTTTTTACAGTAACTAAAAATTTCTGTGTTTTGCATGAGAATTCGATGAAGAGGTGAATGCAACTAGAATTGTTGCGTTCGTGGTCATTTTTGTGCATATTACATTCCTTAAAAATAGATCAACTGAAAGATCGATAAATCATCTTTATTTTCTGCTTTCATTTGGACAAAAAAGATGCAACACTTAGCGAGAAATATTATTTTAAGGTGAATAGGTTGGAAAAAGTATTTCGCGGGAAATCGGCTCGGCCTTTAAAAGAGTTTTAAAGAGAGAATCATATATACATCAAGCCGAAATAGTCTCGAATTAATACGATTTCTATCCATTTTTTAAGCAATCACCTCCTCAACAGACGAGATCTCTAAAAGTATAAACCGAACGCATTTTCCTTATATTATAGAGTGTCTAGTTAACCCTTGTGCGTGGCTGTTGCCAAATGAATATTATTTCCTCACGAACTATTGGGTTCCTATTTTCCTACAGGTGGCTACATGTAGATCCACAATACATGGTGTTTTCGTTTCCACATTTGTGTTATACAAGCGTTTTGTTTTTGTTTTTCAAACGCGGTAGTGTCCAGCTATTCGGATCACGACAGAAACGTTCGACATATGCATTGTTTTGTTTTATCGGTTCTAACTGAAGCGAAAACTTTAGTTGTTATGCATGCAAAGAAACATGTTTAACGTCACTTCTGTTTTACGGTTTTACGATATAACTTCCGTTCGTTCTTTCATTTTGTTTTATAATTACTTTTGTGTGTGCCCTTTCTGTTTTTAATACATGTCGCCGTTTGGCAAAACTTAAAATTGACAATATAATTTAAGGCGATTTCAGGCAGAGAACTGAATACAAAAAAATGTCAAAGGGAAACACGAAATTCTCACTTGTTATTGGATATGCCAAGTTCTGAGCCTGGTAAAGATATAAAGTTTAGCATTTCATAGAACAAGCGTTATATCAAAGCGGTGCTCATTCGAAGCGGTGGACACCATGGACCGCATTTGTGGAAGTTACCTGCTTCGGCTAAGCGTTTGCTTCTTGCTAATCCATAGTGTCCAAGGTAACTATGATCTCCTTATTTTAACCAGCCCGGTGAAATAGAGCACCAACAAATATATTATATACCGAGTTGGGTTTACTGGTGGAAGATACATAAATATTGAAACAGCGATTGTGTGATCAGTTTCTGAAAACAGTTCATGGAACAACTTCAGCTGTGTAGGCCCCTTCCAAACCGTAATTATTTTTCAAGCTTGTTCAGAACTCTTTTTAGCTAAATATTCTATGCAGCGTGTATGAGTGGAAGGGAAATTTGCTGTAGAGCTTGCTGGGGGTAATCTAAGCCTGTAAAATGCTTTGTACGAATGTTTGAAACACTTTGACACCACATAGTCAAATGAGAACTTCAATGTTTGTCATTTGGAATCTCTGAAAACATGGATTTCGTAATTTTTGGTCAATTTAATTAAGGTCTGTGACTTGCTGTTTTGCACATCTATATTTAAGGCAGTTTTTGTGCCTACCACTTTAAAAGTGCACTATGCACAGGGCTTCTGATAGGATGTGGAAAAAAATTAAAGATCATGCAGAAATTTTTGGCCATATTATGCACTATGCACAGGGCTTCTGATAGGATGTGGAAAAAAATTAAAGATCATGCAGAAATTTTTGGCCATATTATGCACTATGCACAGGGCTTCTGATAGGATGTGGAAAAAAAATTAAAGATCATGCAGAAATTTTTGGCCATATTATGCACTATGCACAGGGCTTCTGATAGGATGTGGAAAAAAAATTAAAGATCATGCAGACATTTTTGGCCATATTATGCACTATGCACAGGGCTTCTGATAGGATGTGCAAAAAAATTAAAGATCATGCGGAAATTTTTGGCCATATTATGCACTATGCACAGGGCTTCTGATAGGATGTGGAAAAAAATTAAAGATCATGCGGAAATTTTTGGCCATATTATGCACTAATTGCACAGGGCTTCTGATAGGATGTGGAAAAAAATTAAAGATTATGCGGAAATTTTTGGCCATATTATGCGCAAACATGCAATGATTATGCGGAAATTACACCGGATTATGCGGAAATTTAAACATTTATAGAACTAATAATTAGGCCCATCCAATGTATTTACATGCTTATGGTAAATCAGGACTCGAAATTGCGACAAATTCAGTCGCTTTTTCCCTTTGCAATTAAGATATCTGGCCAAGTCGCCAATTTGCAACTAGCATTCGCCGTTAAAATAAAAGGGTTGGTAATCGGCATTTTGCTGAATTTTGTTTCAATTTGGAGCACATACTTATTGCAGGCTCTTTGTTTTGTACAACTTCATTGCAATGATTGCCCCTACTTTACCAGAGTTACAAATGATGCAATTTAATTTGCTACTATAACTTGTGGCTAAATTTTCATACCTTGTATCTTTTCAAAAAAATTTCGAGCCTAGGGTATGTTATGAAAATGGTTTAACTAGAGTCCAGGCTCATTCCTGAAGAATGAGTGGAAACTGCTTACCAACTTTCATCTTGCGAACGAAATGGCGTGTTTTCTTCAATGTTCAGGAAAAGAAGCGTTTCAAAATAGTCAATCTCTTTGGCTTTTGTGTTTGTGAGGGTGGTAATCAGCTGCTTTATCACTAATATTAGCCATTTCTTCAGTTTTATGCGGCAAATATCGTAATTATGCGGAGGATGCAGATTTTAGGGAATTATGTGGATCCGCATCGCCGCATCCTCTCAGATGCCATGTATGCACTATGCCACCAAGTTTGTAAGAGTGAGTGTTTGAGTGAGTGTATAAAATAAAGACCATGGTGGCAGATAGGCCCGTAGCGCGTACATAACTCAGGAACATGAACAGGTCTTCTGGAAGTCAATTCAGTGAGCAGACCCAGTCAGTAGAACACTAAGAAGAGCAGCTGCAGTTGTCAGACATGTTTATAACATGTCATGTCCAAATTCCCTTTGGTACGTTCCATTTGTTTAAAAGTGTCAACAGCTTTTACTTTGGGTAGAAGAGCACAGAACACATCATCAGAAAGGAATGTAAATGTGAGAAATTTACTCACAGATAATTAGTACACAGAAGTTTGGTAGTGTGGAAATTTGGCACTGTGGAAGTGACCCTAACCCTAATTCATGCCGACGCCTTAAAATAGTATGATACGACACTCTTAAAGTCCTTGCTATTGCTCTCCAACTGTAGTGCCTCTGTTGTAGTGCTTCCATTTGGCGACCAGTGGGGACAAACCTTGGCCTTCCATGACTATGCAGTGTTTCCAGCTGATAACCAAACCAGGCTCATTTGCGGAAATTTCTTATGAGTACATGCTTCGTAGAATGCTCGCACCGCTACATTGTACATGTATCATAAGAGAGTAGAAGTCATCTTGTCTATCCGCATTGATCACAATAAATGTACCATACTCCCGAATAAAAAGATGACTCATTAAATAAAGACTATCACCAAGTCTTCTTTGAATACATTGTACATTTTGTATTACTTCAAAGTTAGTATTGTGTAATTATGTCGACGGGCCTGTGAGATATCTAATACTGGGGGATCCTATCAAAGAAATTGTTGATATAGGCCGCATTGATATTGAAAAAGCATGAACGTTTCAATAGGCGTTGTTTTCCAAGAGGAGCAAGTTCTTAATGCGCGCGTTGGCTTCGTTCCGAAGATACTTATAACCTATATATTTCAGCTTCCAATTTTAAGCGAGAAAAATATATGGTCAAATTTTCAAGCAATATATTTACCTCCCCATAAGTTATATACTGTAATTATACGCAATTGTTTGCCATATAAATAACACAGTACAGCACATACTTAATGGTAAAACCTATGAATTCAATGAACAGATACAACTTACTTTTTGTTTTTCAACTCTTTTGTCACATTTGGCGTTCCATAATTATCTTTAAACTGAATTCACTTTATCCTTTTTTTTTTTTCTTGTTTAATTGATACGAATGCGACTTAAGGAGGGACAGTATGCCTTGAATGGTTAGGGGCAAAATGCTTGGAGGGAAAGCAGTGTTGTTAAATTAAAGGAGCATGATGTCGTGGGAATGATCCCTTTTATTTTCAATGAACTTTTCAGAATCACCGCTGTGAGATAAAAAAATCGAATAAATTTTTTAAGAAAAATGAGCCACACTAAGGTATTATGGAGTTCATCTAAGATGCAAGAGGAGAACTTGAAAAAGTTGGCCCGCCGTTTTCAAGTTGGCATTCATTTTAATCTTGGCTACGCGCAACCAAAAACACATAAGAATGGTTTTTGTGTGCTAAATAGAAAGAAACTTTGGCTATTAATATTCATTTGGCATTCGGCGGGAGGTAAACAGGTCTCCTTTGCTTTACAGGTTTTTACTATTGTACATTCCATGACACTATACCCCTTTAACAGAGAGTGTCTGAAAAATCTATATTTACAAGTAGAGAGATGAGCTTCTGATCATGGTGATGGTGTTGCCTTTATTCTTCAGGAACCGAGAATGGAAAAATTGTTATGCACTTGGCAGGCAACGATAATTATCAGTGCCAGTACGCGTATTTCAGTCGACGTTTCTCTAACGGTTACCTTCCTGTCCGTGTGTTTACGTCAGTTAATCACGGAAACAATTCAGCGGAAGTTCACGATTCCGTTCTTTTATGGGTCGAAGAGGTTTCCACAACCCGTTTCAAGGCGTGTATTGTGGCAGGTGGGCAAGGATCCGGTGCAAACAGCACCATCGATTGGCTTGCTTTTCAAGGCTACCAGCCAGGTGTACAACATGGACAAGCGAGATTCGCTCTTTTCACAACCGGAACAAAATGCACCCAAGTGACTTTCTCTCAGGTAAAATGTGAAGGATGTGCTTTATTCAAGTTGTATGCTAAATTCTACGGTGTATGTTAAAGCTGCATTCCTTAACTTGAAGTTGCAGTTTGTAGTGATCCGTTCCTTAGACTGAAATTGAGTTCTTACTCCAAATTTCTCGATAGTGAAAATGCCCTTAGGATAAAGAGACATGTACCTGTTAGTGGAATTTATTTAGCGACATTTCCATGCAATTTATGCATTCTCTAACAAAGATGCTTAAGAGAAAGGTCATCTCAAATTAGGCAAACTACTTCGTAAGCTGTAAATTGACTTCACCAGAAAATCGCTTAGCATGAAAGATAACTGAAAATAATTAAGTGTCTTGCCAATTAAACCAACCTTCCACGTTTAACTTGACTTAAATCCTCTTTAATTTGGTAAGTTATTATTATTTTTTTGGAACTCCCTTCAATTCTGCTAAACTAATAAAAACAATAATCTTTAATAAAACCACATGTCATTGACGCACACAATCAGATGACACAAACAAAAGAGGAATGGGATTAAACTGAGAATGGCAAACCAAATTATTATTATTATTATTATTATTATTATTGTTATTAGGTAAAGGTACACCTTATTGTACGTTTGAAGAAAGGCAGTGGTGCACTCATTTTACCCCCTCCCCCCCTTCCTCTTTCGATGAGTGCTCCTTTTTAAGAGTATTTAAAGCTACCTGAAGCTACACAATAAAAAGAAGTCGAAGCAAGGGTGAGGTCACTAGGGTTCGAACCCAGGACCTCTTGCACAGAAGACCCCTCACTGACCAACAGAGCAATTCTTACCACTTTTTGTTATCATTATAATTATTATTATGATTATTATTGAAAATTTATTCCAGAAAAGCAGTGAAGCACACCTTCAGCCTCTCGGAGTCTGCCGTGCACAGTCCTGTTCACTGAACTCGAAGCAGCAAAATGGCCTGTTTGCATGCTCAATTATTCACTTATTTTTCTCTGTAGGCATTTTCAACGGAACCTGAAGTCCAAGCTACTATTCAACATGGAAACCTTGATGAAAGGAAGGATGCAATGAACGTTTGGATTGAAAGTGTTTCCAGGACAAAGTTTGTGGTCTGCTTAAGAGAGTCAAGAACATTTGATGGGCCTCATAGCAATCTGATTGTGGTGTGTAAAGAGATAAATTATTCAAACATAAATCAAAACTCAGAAGAGAGAAAGATAAAGTGACAGTACAAATTTGAATGGGATTTCAAGTCCATACTAAGCTAAGGGCACTTTCCATTTGTCAGAACTGGCCGGGGCAGGCCAGTCAGTTTGCAAAGGAAATGCAACAATTTGAAGGAACACTTGCATGATAATCCCGCGCATTCTTCTGGAAGAGAGTACATACAGTGTTTCATCCTTGAAGTGTGTTAATTTGAAGGTTATTGTAGAGTTACTGTAATCTTTCCAAATGCCTGGTCTGGCCGGTCAGTTTTGTCAAATGGAAAGCCCCCTAAGAGTTATGGGCTTGGCAGATTTTCTGAGCAAGCTGTGCAATCAATTATCTAATGGGACCTGTCTCTTTAGCCACGCAATAGAATTATATGTATTATATATATCACACAATCTGAATAATTATGCAACCAAAGAAGAATACGTACAATAACTTAGTGAAACGATCACAACACGAAGAGCCATGACTCTCTTTGGTTAGTCAGAAGTACAGTGCAGACCAGAAATATGCGTCCTACGCAGACGCAAAACGCACGCGCGTTTTTTGCGCACACGCGTTTTTAAATGCGCGTTTCCAAACGCGCATTTGATGCGCGTTTTTTCTTTTGTTATGCAAACTCGTATCGTAGATGTGATGTTCATTGTTCCACGAAACAATAGACAGACGATAAAATGAATATTTAATTTCTGTGATCAACTTACCAGAACATTTGAATTGAAGAGCGGTGTCAACTGATCATTGTGAGTTTTCGAAACAAACCTACAAAGTTTTAAATTCTTTCGACATTCACTGAATGAAAAATAATAAAACTCTGTTGTCATCCTGCAGCTGACCACTGATAGTTAAGTTATTTTGACCTTTCTGTTGCCGAAACTGCAGTTTGGATCGTTGTCATAGAAAATGCCAGACAACGGAGAAAATAATTATGTAGACGTAGCTTCTGACCTTTCCGCCAATTCTTCGCAATAAAAGTGCTTTGCCGAAAATTTGTCGAGCTTAAGAATTTTGGGAAAAAAGTAAAACAGCGCTACTGAGGAGTTTTTGTAACATCCCAAGTTTTTCGTGAACGTCAAATACTGAGAATGGCGCCACAGAAGTCGTCATGAGATAACTGCTTTTAGGCTCCGACAAGTAAACATTTGGTTCCAGGCTCTCAAACAAAAGAAGACGACATTAGGGCCGGCGTTTTTTGTCACACAGGGTTTCACTCCGTATGCTTCCAGCCAACCCCGCGTTAATTCTCCTCCGTAAAGCTTAACTAAAGAAAGAAATTGGTGCAGAAGATATCTTAAAGGGGAGATTTTTCAACTCCGAGCGCATTCCAATGAATCTTGCTGAAGTAATACAGCTTCAATTCGCAAAAGGACACAATGCCGAGACGCCTTTTGAATGTCACGCACGCATTACAAAAATTATTTTGAAATATTCGAGAAAGTACCGGTATTACAGATGGCGTAAGTAAGTTTTGTTTGCGAATGAATATACTCCTTATTTCGTTGATTTTACTGCATTTCACTGCGCCGTTCGTCCAAGTCTTGCTCTTAGCGATACTTGTTGTTAATCGACTAACTTTACTGACCGTCGATTTCTGTTGGGAAAACCGATGTCTTTCAAATTGAAAATAGTCCTGTTTTACGTTTTAATCACAGGAAAATATTTATTCCCCTCATTATGTCATGTGTTGATGCAGCGAGAAGTGAAAGTAATTTTCAAATGTCTGAAATTAAATGTGAGGCGGAAGCGAGTGCATTGTTGACTCGAATTTCACTTGGAAGCACGCGTTATTTGAAATCAAACACTTCACTGTTGACATAGCCATTGTCTTGCGCTGAAACTAACAATAAAACTTAAACAATGAAAAGACAATGGGCCAACTCATACATACTAATTATCTTTGATGAATGCGCGTTTTTGATGCGCGTGTTACAAACGCAGACGCATGTGCGCAATTTTCGTATGCTCGTTTCGCACGCGTTTTTTGGGACGCATATTTCTGGTCTGCACTGTATATGTTCCTAAACTGAAAACCCAACCTCGTGCCCAGGACCACTCCCATCACTCCAGCATAAAAATAATGGAATTGGGAAGTAGGGAATCCATAAATCCCTTTTGTGGTTAACCCATTGACTCCCAGGGGTTTCCCATTGACGAGTAAAATCGTCTTGCGTTAGACAAAATAAAATACTAAGTCTGGCGGGTTTGGATGCCAATGGGTTAACAGGAACATAATTTTTCAGTGAGTTATTAAACAAAAAAAAAACAAAAAAACAAAGAAAAACTACTTTATAATATGCTATGAAATGCTAAACATGCTATTTTGCTACCTGGAATGATGTTATTCAGAAGAGGAACAACTCAGTTGCAACATTATCTTTTAATGAAAAGAACAAATTGCAATACACTCAATCGCATGAAGTAATAATTAGCCTCTTGTCGGGGGCTTCTAGGACCAGCGTGGTATGCAAATAGCTTACATGCTTATTTTTTCTTCTCTTTTCAGAACTGGATGGCATACAAACATTATCCAGCGCTCTGGAAAGTTAAGGAATCGTCCAAGATCTTGTTTTCTAATTATGAGATACCATTAGCTCAGGACAATTACGCATTATGTAAGGTACATGTATACACCATTATTTTGTGCTGCAGTAGCTATTGGTGATTGTATGGGGAAAAAATGTGAAGTGACCAAAGCATCACCCTGCAAGCAGAGCCTCCTTTTGTCTTTTTCTTTACTGAGGAGGAGAAAAGGACGCTCTGCCCGAATTGTGTCAACTCTTTGAAGCCGGCGCAGCCCGAACTTCTGGACTAGTCAATCTTGTTTTTTCTCGTCAAACCGGTTTTTCCAGTGTGAGCGTCCGTTTAGTGGCAAAACCGATGGTTATAATTGAGCCCGCTGTACCATGAAAAACCAAGATGGCGGCGAGATCTGGCATATTAGGCTTGGGTTCAAGCCTGTATCCTGGGAATATGTAGCGCATATTCATTAAAGATCTTACTCAATTCATGCAGAGGCTTTCTCGAGAATGCCAAAATCAAGCAAGCAAAAGAAAGGCTCTGCTAGCAGGGTACCACATCATTTATTGAATAAAGATGGGTTATTTAGTATACCCAGGTGGAAATCTTATTAAGATCTTACCAAGATTCTTAATAAGTTTCTTATTAAGATCTTACTTTGTTTCTTAATTAAGATTCTTACAAGATCTTGTAAGATTCTTGTTAAGATCTTACAAGATCTTGCAAGATTCTTACAAGATCTTGTAAGATTCTTAACAAGATTCTTACAAGATCTTGTAAAAATCTTGCAAGAATCTTGCAAGAATCTTAGTCCAGCTCTAAGATAAGATCTTGTAAGAATCTGGTAAGAATCTTACAAGATCTTGTAAGAATTGTGTAAGATCTTAGTCAAGATCTTAGATAAGATCTTGCAAGAATCTTGTAAGAATCTTATAAGATCTTAGACAAGGATCTTGTAAGAATCTTGTACAATCTTAGATAAGATCTTGTGAGAATCTTGTAAGATTCTACCCAAGATCTTATCTAAGATCTTGTAAGGTGTTGAAGTATCTTGGCTAACATCTTCCAAGATCTTGTTCCAGAATCTTACAAGATTACCAATGATAAACTTACAAATATATGGGTTTTATTCGGAGTTGTTTTGTTTTATTTTGTTTTACATAATCTGCACTCCAGTACTAAACTGCAGAAAGAACCAAGTATTGTATATGTAACTTTCTACAATTTAAGATCCAAATCTTGCACTGGCTTCTTATTAGTAAATTCGTAAAAAATCTAGCAATATTTTTACAAATCAAACACTGCTGCTTTCCTGGCGTCATTATTGCAAATTACAGTCAACTCCAATAACTTGAACCCCTGTTCACAAAAAGTAATCACTTTCATTTCCCTTGAGGTAATTGCCAGTCTTAACTCAAAATAATTATTTTCCCCTTTAATGCTACCTTACAAAGTGATGCTGAACAATACTATTCTTTTGTGTACTTTATTGAAAAGCTTAACAATTCCAACAGAAAAGAAATAACCATATGACTATTGTTAAGTCTCAAAATTAATTCATAACCAAAAATTAATTGTCATAGAGCTAAAGCACTAAGTTGACATGAAACGTCAAGTTAATACATGGGTGCACAAAGATTGCTGTACGTCTGTCAAATGTGTAACAATATTACTGTCCAGACTTGTTGAAACTACAGTACTGAACCTGAAAATCAAACAACTGTTGCACTGACAATACATTTGTTGAACTTTTTCTTAAAAAAAAAATAATCAGTTTCAAACCCATAATTGGCAGTCTGTCTTCATTTAGTTATAACTCTATTGTCTTAAACTATGGGATTGCTACGTACTGTATTGGGTACATTGTAGCACTCCATAGATACCCCATATGATCTAGTATAGGAATGATATGGCTCAGCCCCATACCAATACCACACGATCTCTGACCCCTCACTTTGGGAATGCTACATATTTGGCAGCACTCCATCCAATTCCCATATTATCCAGGAACACTGGTATATGGTATGGGAATGCTATGGGGATTTGGTAAAGTCCCTTACAATCCCCATATCATGCTGGCCCATATGATATGGCAATCAATGAAATGGTAAACTTCCATGCATACAATCTCCACATTATTGTCTAGGTACATGTACAGCTGTATGCTGCATCTGGTATGGGAATGAAATGACTTTTCACACAATTCCCGTCCTGTCCCATATATTCAGTGAACAGCTGTGATTCTTCCTAGTGTTGGACTACAATCAATCAATTCACTGGTCAGTTTTCTGAAGTAATAAGGCCCTTTAATCAACATACAAACAAGTTGCACAGTTTCACATTCAGCTTCAATGGGTATTAATTACTTTATGTACAGATCATTACATTTCAGCAAGTCTGCAAAAACTAAAAATATAATATATATATCCTGCTCCTGTAAAATAATATTCCAGCAAATCAGAGATGTGGTGGAAACTACAAAAAATCCATTACAGTCAAGCTATTAACAGTAACAGTAACAGTTACTACCATAGCTCACCGGCAAAAAATTGAATACAGTGTTCAAAGCAGTACCTAAACATTTAATTCATGTCAAAATATTTGGATTGGGTTCTTGTTTTAAAATTAAATACGAAAAAAGCTGTTAAACATTTCAGATAAACCACAGAACTCTAACAAGTCTGCAAAGAGAGATCCTTAAATACATCAAACCATAACTGGTGGAGGAGACAGAATTGGTTGCTAAGCATTTTTGTCTGCTGTAAAGGACCTTTCCCTGCTGTCCCATCAAAGATTTTTTTCAGGACGTGTCTCTTTCTGCTCTTTCACGGCAACCTAAAAAAATACAGCATATACAGTATTATTATACTTCAATGATGCATGTAGTAATTCCTCTAAATCACTGATTATTTCTATTACAACTAAACTGTTTAAGAGTAAACTCATAAATGTGGATCCCTTTACTTACAAACGTCAATAATAGCTTTGTCAGGCATTTTCTGCATTGATTACAATAGTTAAAGTGACAGCATTTAGCATTTTTACGAGAAGGAATCATTTGTCAATCGTATACATATAACTTGCGGTATGAGCACTTGTTTTCCAAATCATTTGCCTCACCACTTGTTCTAAAACTTCATTATTCTTCATTACAGGTTTACGAATTTTTTTACAGGGCTATAGCATTTAAGCCAAATTGACTATCCTTGCTTCACAAATTGACTCGAAGGTGTGAAAATGTGAATTCTAAATACAGGTAAACCGTTCCTCATTTTCAAGACAATAAGGCATCAAATCAAGCGTTATTCGCTTAAAGTTAACGCTTACCTTTTTACTTGAGTTGTTGTAAGCATTTCCTTGCCTGGATCAGGATTTAAAGAGTAAACCTAACCAAAAAATCGTCACCGTGCAAAAAGTGTGATCGTAGATACATTAACGTTCGAATAAAACCGCCCAAAATCTGTAAGAGGGATCCTGTAAGAGCTGGACGTTGAGCTGGACTGGGGTTACCACTGACTGCTGACCAAAACGAAAAGGGCTCACTAGTTTCCAGTCCCGTCTCTCACGTGTTATTCAAGATGGCGGAGGATGACAATCTTTCCACCGATTCATTATAAATGGGCAAGATTTGAAAGATACTGGAGTTCATTGAAAGGATTAAGTACTGACTTGGAGTGTGTAATTTTCAAGAGTAATGCATCATGTTCCTTTTGGAATAAGGCCGATTATGAGAGCATCAAACAAGGTAATCCGTTGATGATATTTGTCACAATCTATACAATACATCAGAATAAAAGCTTTTCATTTTCTCCGTGTACAGAGTGATTTTATGTTCAAAGTTTGGGGCCTTTAAAGGACATTGTTTAAGCAAAGTACATATATTACGAGTAGTGAAGTAACTCGAAAAATATCGTATTCACACAGGCATGCTTTTGAATGAGACCAAACCTTGTTATACATGTATTGAAGGTTGAAGTTAAAGCTCATTTTTTCAAGGCACCAGATGAAATCAAATCCTAAAAGGGCACTTAAACTTTGATCATTGTGTCACTGGCACATTCAGTACTATTGCACAAAATTCTCAAGAATCTCAACTCACTCACGTGACCCTCAAATTGAATCATTGAGTGGAATTCTTAAAGATTCCCATAAAATCCTAGTCCACATTGCCCTTTTAGCTAGTTCAATTCCCAAAAATTAGGCCTGGAAATCCAGAAAAGCCTGGCAAAGCCTGGCTTAAAAATCTTGGAAGGCCAGGCTTTTTGGCGGAACAGTGTGACAGTTTAAATTGCTTTAAACATGAAATTTTAGGTGTTACAGCTGTACTTTAGCATGATAGAATGTGAAGGACTTAAATCATTATATAGCTCTTTTATCAGATACTTTTTACATCTAAGAATAATCATGCAAAGGTTTAGTCTCAGGTGTCAAATTTAGGAACAGTCGCTACATTAAAGATAATTGGCCGTTAAACCAAAACATTTTCGTATTTTGGAAGACATCATCAAGGCCATTTTATCAAAGATTGTTACTTCAAAGACACTTCAACTGAGCCCAGAGATTTTGGTTAATGTCACTGGTCACTATGAAATTGCAGTCAATGTCTGTAATCTTGAAGACTTAAACATTTTTGGCCTGGAAATTCAAAAAAGCCTGGTCAAGCCTGCTGTATGGTGGCTCATCAATTTCAGCCAAAAACTTCCAAGGTTTGAAGCAAAAACACAACCTGTATTCCCGAGCAGTGCATAGTGTACTTAAGCTTATTACCGTAAGTCATGCCTTCCATAAGAAAACAAGTGCCCTTCATCAGGATACCTTATTTGAAAAATAACTGTAGCATGCAGGATTTCATTTCAAAAAGCATGTCAGCTGTTTCAGTTGTCAGTATCCTGTGGAGGATGAAATTTGCCTGTCAGTGAATGACCAGTGCGCAAGGCCTGCAATGCAAGCTAAGCCTTTTTGGCTCCCTCTCTCCCCAGTCTTCCCATGCAGTCGTTTTCTTCCCGAATTCTTTCGCTGTCCCCTCCCCCTCAACACTTGTTTAATTTGACTTAAAAAATGAAAAGCCCCCCAGTTCAGCCCAAATGAATGCTGATCATTATAAGTATATTAAGATCTTGTAAGGTCTTTCTTAAGATTGGTTTGCAACATTTTTCACAAAAATCTCACAAGACCAGGAGCCCATTACCCGGAGCTTCCATCTGCATTGTACCCTTGAGTCAACCCTGTCCCGTATCTTTCTATTTTTAGAACTACTACATTTTGACGTATGTGACTTATGTGACATATGTGACTGAGAACATAAGTGAAGTGGTTCATATGCGTCACATTCGTATGTGGCGTAATAAATGGCTGACCATAGGTCTCTTATGATTGGCTATTGTGAAAAACTCACTAAAGCCCCCTGTGAGGTGCTTCTAAAAATAGAAAGATACGGGACAAGGTTGACTCAGAGGGTTAATATGGAAGATGGAGGCTCCGGGTAATGGGCTCCTGACAAGATGTTACATGAGATCTTCTAGGATGTGTACTAAGGTCTTATAAGATCTTCACCAAGATCTTAAGTAAGATCTTTACTTAGATCTTTTAAGATCTTTTTTAAGATCTTATTTAAGATTCTTACTATATCTTGTAAGATCTTTGCTAAGATCTTGTAAGACTTTTACTAAGATCTTATGTAAGATGTTTGCAAGATCTTGTAAGATTTTTACTAAGATCTTGTAAGATTCTTACTACATCTTGTAGGATCTTTGCTAAGATCTTGTAAGATTTTTACTAAGATCTTATGTAAGATGTTTGCTAGATCTTGTAAGATTTTTACTAAGATCTTGTAAGATTTTTATAAAGATCTTGTAAGATCTTTTTCAGGAAGATCATGTAAGGTAGTCCTAAGATCTTGTTAAGATCTGGTAAGATTCTTTTAAGATCTTACAAGATCGAAAACATCAGCAACCTTAAATTTTTTATCAAAATTTGTTAAGCAAATGTATTAAGATCTTATTAAGATCAAAGATCTTAAATAAGATCTTATTAAGATTTTCATCTTAATGCCCATCTTACAAGATTCTTACAAGATCTTGTAAGATCTTACAAGATCTTAATAAGATTTCCACCTGGGTAGCAAAGCAGCTCCAAGAAGGGCAGCCATTGTAGCAGCCCCTATTGTTTTTGTCTGTTTCACATCTATCTTAACATGTCCCAGGATAAGGTAGCAAGAAAACCAGCTGCAGTCCTTATGAGAGCTGCTAGTCATCGTCCCAAATGCTGTCCAGTCCACTTACTGTACTGTCTGTTATTTTACTGTCACTGTTGGAAATGAAGGGTTAAGCAAAGGTCGTTAAATTTGATCTTTCAGATTATCAACTTTACCGGACCATTCTATGAACCACCAAACATACTTACAACAGCAGTCAAGGGCATCAAAAACAACTCCAATCCACTCTGGTCTGTAAAGGGTCCGTTAATCTCCTGGGTGGAGGTAAGATCTTTCATTAACATTAAATTCCAGAAATTGACCCTTGACAGAGGAGTCCATTTTAGAATTCTCAGGGCTGGGCTGGATCTATCATGAAATGGAGGCTACATGTACATTTGTAATGCGGGCAAATCTTTTCAAATTCAAATTAATTTGCCTGCGGTAGCCTCCATTTTGTGCTAGATCCAGTCCAGCCGTGAGAATTCTTAAATGGTCATTAAGCAATTTACTTTCCTTTAAAGATTAATTAATTAATTATTTTTATTTTTTCGGTTTTTGAGGATCAAACACCATAAACCTTTGTAAACTTTGCTGCATTAAGTCACTTTGCTTCAAACGTTATTTTTAATACAGGAGATTAACCGTACTCATTTTCGTGTGTGCATCAAAGATTATGCTGGGATTGATGGCCAGAGAGACAATTCGGAAGTTCATTATGTGGTTATTGGAGGTAAATAGTGCACCTGTAACCCTTGGAAGAGTTTCCCTCATCTCGATTTCTTCTTTGCCTAAGTTATAATTGAGAAACCTCTCTATCGACTCCAGAAACAAACGTTCCGGGTTACGCTAGAACTGTATATATATAAGCCAAATTGGGGACATAAATAAAATAATAAAATTTGATACTAAACATAGTTAAAAAGACATCTATTCATAATGTATGTTCTAATCTGTGGGAGTATATATGGATTGCCTCTACTCCTGTACTACCTGGACTTACAAGGTTAGTCGATCAAGTTGTCAGCCCGTAGCTTCCTATCTAAGATTTCTAAAAGGCGCGCAACTGGTGCCACCTCCTTAATAAGGAAGCTAACATGAAATGCTCTTTTCTGAAATCTATCAGTTCTAGAGAAGTACTTATCATAACTACAATCTTGGACAAAACTCTAGGAAAACATTTTGGCATGAACATCATTTGACATGCATTCACAAACAAATTTATTGGTCCCCTTCCCCCTCTCCCCCATACCAATGTTGATAATGTGGTAAAAAATACTGTGCAAGCCTTTGACCGTTTGTAAACCAACACTGGATTAGGGAAAAGGGAAAACTATGGAGAAGTTTCCCTTTTAATGATGAATGGTATATGAAATGAATCATATATGAACTGCGAATATGAAATCAAGTAAAGCTATGATCTTCACAGTTATAAACGCAATTTTTACAATTGCGTAGAGAAGCCTGAAAAATTCATGACCAGCTCCCAACGTCAGTGGCTTCATAGCTCAGTTGGTTAGAGCGTCGCACCGGAATCGCGAGGTCACGGGTTCAAATCGCATTGAAGTCCTGAATTTTTCAGGCTTCTCTACGCAATTGCAAAAATTGCGTTCATAACTGCGAAGATCATAGCTTCACTTGATTTCATATTCGCAGTTCATATATGATTCATTTCATATACCATTCATCATTGATTCACTCCTCACGGGATCATTAGAACCCACACATGACCAGCTCCCAACGTCAGTGGCTTCATAGCTCAGTTGTTAGAGCGTGGCACCGGAATCGCGAGGTCACGGGTTCAAATCGCATTGAAGTCCTGAATTTTTCAGGCTTCTCTACGCAATTGCAAAAATTGCGTTCATAACTGCGAAGATCATAGCTTCACTTGATTTCATATCCGCAGTTCATATATGATTCATTTCATATACCATTCATCATTGATTTATTCCTCACGGGATCATTAGAACCCACAAATGACCAGCTCCCAACGTCAGTGGCTTCATAGCTCAGTTGGTTAGAGCGTCGCACCGGAATCGCGAGGTCACGGGTTCAAACCCCGTTGAAGTCCTGAATTTTTCAGGCTTCTCTACGCAATTGCAAAAATTGCGTTCATAACTGCGAAGATCATAGCTTCACTTGATTTCATATCCGCAGTTCATATATGATTCATTTCATATACCATTCATCATTGATTCAGTCCTCACGGGATCATTAGAACCCACAAATGACCAGCTCCCAACGTCAGTGGCTTCATAGCTCAGTTGGTTAGAGCGTCGCACCGGAATCGCGAGGTCACGGGTTCAAACCCCGTTGAAGTCCTGAATTTTTCAGGCTTCTCTACGCAATTGCAAAAATTGATCATAGCTTCACTTGAGTTTCCCTTTTGTCCCACAAACAAAATAATTAGGGAATGACCATCTATAGTGGTGTGTTACATTTTCCCAACGAGTTTGTCCAAGGTTGTAGCAACGCCCCATACTGAAATACCATAAGTGAAAAGAGAGGACTGAAGAGATATAGTTTAGGTAATCTATTTGTAACCGTGCTTCTTGCTCACTCTAAATAATTGTGTGCATAAGTTGCCGGTAAAATCCGTTTTCAGGTTGAATCTGTTTTAAGTGAGGTTAAGCCTAGAGAAAAATTAGGATCTGCAAGGCTGTGCTCTAACGGCGCCCGGTCGCCTGAGGCGACTAACATTTGGCTACGGGCTAGTGAGAAAAATTACCTGGTCGCCCCGCCGGGCACTCTGGCTTATTGTATTTCTAGCAGATAAGGCGGCTAAATATTTTAATATGCTGGTGGTTACAGTTTACCAAATCTCTCGGAAAAAGTTTTTTCTTCGTACGAAACAATCGGTTGAAAGGCCGTTCCACATGATTTCACATTTAACATAATCCGTGACTTTGCACGTGACGGCCGGCGGCTGCACGAATTTGGATTCTTCCTCAAAAATAGCATTAAATTTGGAACGTGGAGTTTGGCATTTCTTGGTTATAGTTTTAAAAAAGAGTTGTTACTTCTGCTCTGACAGTGGTAAAGCGTGGCAGGTGAACCCGGGAATCGCAGTTTATGCAAATTTAATATTATTACGATTTTTCGCGGCTGCGCCTGCTTGGCTAAAATACATTTAGGTTATGGTTGTTTTTCCCCTGTATATGAAATAACGTAATAAAAAAGGGAAAGAGATCATGTTATTACTGGGTTGCCAGTATGGCAAACCCTGTCGGAATCTGCGTTTCATTTCGTCGTTTTTCCGTGTCGGTAAAAGTCTTACCTGTCACTCCCCTGCTAAGTGGTATCTTTGTGCATAGAGCCTTCTGCGCGTATTTTCTTAGGATCGAGAGGGTAGTGGGAAATTCGTAGATTTCTCTGGTGGACACAGTAGAACGATTAACTTTAATAGACTGCAATGGCGTCGAAAGTCATGTAACGCGAATGGCGTTTTAGTGGATCCTTGAACAAAATATACCCTTATGGAACTCAATAATGGAAAGTCAGTTGGATAAACTAGGCAGGCGGCGAAAATCAAACACCTGAAATCTTAAAAGCGACGAGTTATGGACTTCGACAACAATCTGTCGCCCGTCGAGCCGAAATCAAAGTGAGCTGTATTTCTAAAATATTACCAAGTGTGCTGTTATGTAGAACACTGAAACCAAATGGAAAATTCTCTGGTAACTTATGGGTTCAACAATGACAGAGAACGAATCGAACACCTTACGTGGATCTGCACAGTCTTCAGTAAAAACATAATTGGAAATGTGACAGCCAAGAATTATTTGAAAGAAAGCTTGTCGTCTATGTTGTGCTTCATTATTCAAGGAAGAGGTTCTTCATGGAAACGGTTTGATCCTGAAATTTAGTTTGTTGCAATATTGCGCATATTTGACACGATTGAGTTTCTTCTCTTCACGCACGCAATGAAATAGAAGGGGTTTTTGCCTCTAATAGCAAATATGTTGTTTGTTTCAAAAAAATGTTCGCTGGAAAAGGTGGCCTTTATGAATTCATCATGTTTTATGATATGCGAGCTTAACTGGATGGTTTTTATGGCAATAGTAAAGCATTTTCTTGTCAAAATCTTTCTGGTGTGTTAACTGAATTAATTAAATCGTGAGTTTGTATTTGCGGTCTGCCGCGTAACCTTGATTTCCACTCTCAAAATTACCTCCAGAACCTACTTTTTGCGTGGAATAAGCCTTTAGAATGATGTTCTTGTTTTGCATAAATCAAGCTAACAAAATCTATACCTTGCTGAGTTCGCATTTGTTAGCGTTAATAGTATTTTCGGTACGATGCTTCTGTTTTATGAGGGGTATATTGTTTTGATCTCCCATCCAGGAACTAACTCCGCCGGGCAGGAGTTAACTTCAGTGGACTTTGGTATTACAAAGCTGTCAGATGCTCAGAGGGCACGCTTAAACTTGTGGTGAAAAGAAGTTGTGAGGGAACTTGAAAATTATCAACATGTCAGCCCAGAAGCCAATGTTTCTCGCTTCTCTTTTATTTGTTATTCTTCAGAGACTGGAATGCTGTAGTTCAATACCACACAATTCAGTGCCTTCTGATTTTCTGTAACACGTACCACAGGCAACCCAGTGTATGCTTCACGGAAGCATCTCGTTTATTGTTGTTTTAGAAACAGAGCGATCCCGTGTTGTCGTTGGTTCATGGCAAATCATTGTGTGCCCTAAACAAATAACGCTGTGACTGGCGCTTCGACCGAATCGACAAAAAGCTCATTCCACTAAACATTTTACTGATAATATGAGGAAAAAATAGTTTAGTTCTGTCCTGTAGCGATGATTTTCGTCCAGATCAAGATGACTCGCTGAAAAAAAAAAAGATACCTTTTGAGCCGCGGTGGTTTCATTGTTTTACGGCAGTTTTTACAAAAGCTCCACCGGAATCAAGCAGCATTTATTCACGTTTTGAAAATTTATTTTCAACCCAACTAACCAGTAAATAAGGTTTACCTGTGTTAGACCCAAACGTTTTTACATGAACCTGTCTCAATCGAGGTTTACTTTTTCACTTTTAAACCTTAAAAACATTGGTGACATTAGGGCCGTTTATACGAGAGAAAATATGCCGCGGCTTACATAAGACGCCAACACCCCTTATAAATGGTACAAAATGTACGTTCAAGGCTTTCTCAAGCCGCGGCTTATCCTAGCCGGGGAGTTTATACTCGTATAAATAGTTCCTTCCGCATATTATGTGTGCCGCGGTCAGAGTAAGCCGCGGCTTATTTTCTCTCATATAAATGGCCCTATTGCCACCTTTCTTGTCTTTCTCAAGTATGGCGTGAAAAATTTGACAGGTTGCGGGTTTTTCTTGCACTAGCGAGTTCGACGATCACTAGAGCAGTAGCAGCAATGTTTTGCTGAGAGAGACATGGATGAAGATCTTGCCGCGTTGTTGATTAAATAAATAAATAAATAAATAAATAAATAAATAAATAAATAAATAAATAAATAAATAAATAATTCGGGCGACCAGCTTGGTGGGCTGGGCACCCCAGCTGAAATGATTTGGAGCCCGAAGGGCTCCCCGAAATTTTCCTTAGAGCACAGCCTTGATCAGTTAGGATTAGGTTTGGTTGTTATATAGATATTAATTGACCAATTAATCCTGGAAAAGTAAATAATGAAAAGAACTGTGTTGTGTTGAGTATGTTCGTCGTTGTAGTGTAGTGGTGAAGACACAGTAGTACAGATCTAGAGGGTGCTAGTGCGAGTACCATAAAGTGCATACCACAGTTCTTTGTTCCCTTACTATGTTGTAATGTTGAGACTGAATTAATAAGTATATGAATACAGAAACCGATAAAATGATACCAAAGATTAAGAAGATGTGTTGAGATGCGTAAGGCAGAGCTTCAGGAGGGAAGGTATAAGTATCTTTTTTTAGAAGGGGTTTAAGCTAGGTTGAGTGTATAATTCAACCTACTGAGGTAAAGTGAGGATCACAAATAAAAGGATTCAACCTGAGAACGGATTTTACCTGCAACACATATGCCTTCCCGCCTTATGAGGCTGCAGATTATCGACACTTTCAGGTCTCAGTTTTACATGTGGTGTAGGGTTAAGTACACACATTTACATACGGTAGGGTTGTTTTACATGTAGGAGGATTTGTTAATTTTTGTTGTTCTGGTTTTGGTGTTTTTAAGATTATGATCCTTGCAACAATTCAAGCTGCAAGTATCACAGCAAACCAGTGGCGTTATCTCCCAAACGGTGCGATTGCGTCTGTGAAAGCAGCTGTCCATCTTATCAAGAAGAGATGTGTGCTTCTAATGGTCGTACATTCAGAAACTTGTGCTTGCTGCAGAAAGAGATTTGCGAGACGCAGGCCAACTACACCCACTATCACCCTGGAAGTTGTGCAGGTACATAGGTACATAGGTATGCGTCTTCAGGGTTTATGAGCAGGAGCTAGTGAACGTGTAAGGACGACTGTACATCCTAAATATCACAAAAAAGCTTCCTTTCCTTCCTAAATGAAGTTTAAGATGACTCAAGGGTTCAAGAATAAAGTCAAGGAACTTTCAAGGATTCCTACTATTACTACAACTACTAACTACTACCCCTACCACTACCACTACCACTACCACTACCACTACCACTACTACTACTGCTACTGCTACTGCTACTGCTACTGCTACTGCTACTGCTACTGCTACTGCTACTGCTACTGCTACTGCTACTGCTACTACTACTACTACTACTAGATAATGATAATGATGATGATGATGATAAGGGTAAGATTCTCAAAGAGTATTACAGATGCGTGTGATATAGATTGGTGTTATGAAGTGAACTTAATGCAGAAAACAGATTAAGGGCATCAACCAACACCCTTGCTATGCCACTGGTGACTTACAGCTTTAACGTTATTGATTGGATGATTAGTTTACAATGCATCATATGCACCACCCAGCCTAGAGCCGGCGTGGAGAGGCTATATGTACAACAGGCGCAAGAGGGGGGAAGGGGGGACGGGGTTTACAACAACTGGAATTAGAATATACACTGTACGACAACAATGATTGGCCTTTAAGTGCACCTTGAACACAGGACTGACAATATGATGCAGTTGGTATGCAAACATCATCAAAAGAAGATACTGAAGTTATACTCATCTATGCTCGGTTGTGAAAGAGACTTTGTTAATAACCAAGTTACTCTTTTCTTTTTTTTTTTTTTTTTTCTTGTATTTTATAGGTTTTCCTTTGCAGAAATATGATGCAACTGGTATTCAGACATCATTAAAAGAAGAAGCTATACATACTCATTTATACCCATTTGTGAAAGAGACTTACTAACCAACTTACTCTTTTCGTTTTCTATTTTATAGGTTTTCCTTTGCAGAAAGGTAGACATCAGTTCAAGAATCACCCTTCCTGGGCAGAAGATCAGTGTGAAACCATTCAATTTGAATCATTCATATTTTACCCTCATCAAAAGATTTTCATACAGCTTACCGTGAATCATGTGAACTACTCTGACCCAGCATATGTCCATGAAGCCACCACTCCTTGGGTTGAAAGTGTGAACAGTACTCAATTCACTGCATGTGTGACCAGAGCAGGAAGAAATGATTATCCATCAGATAGCTTTGCTACTGTAGACTGGGTCGCTTATCAGGGAGCTCCTCCCGCAGGAGAAAAAGTTCTCTCGTTGGTGGACTGGAACTAGTTGTCAGACTGTCACGTTGACAAGCGTAAGTAAACTATTTCGATGTCTTCCATCCACCCATTTCTTGCCTCTGTACAAGGGGCGACCTACTGATTGATTGATCATCTTATTTTCCGCTCATCCTCTCACAACGATCTTTTATTTTCCGCGCCAGAATTCCTTCTACAATCATTAGAGACCGCACTGCGGGTGGTCTTTCTTTTGCTCTAATCTTTCAAAATGGCTAAAGCTGGAGGTCACAACTACCGCAGTATGTACGACCTGGGCTTTTTGCTTTTGGAAATAAAGCATTAAGCCACCCAACTTTCTCAACTCGGTGTGCTATCGCACCCAACCAATTGTTAGCAAGGTTGTTTCAACAATGTGTTTGACCAACAGCGTTGTCTAATAAGCAAACGTGTTGGATTTAGATGTTTCCTTTAATTTTGAAATTAACAGGGGAAATTTACTTCACAACCAACTGTCTTCGTAACAGCCGAGCACTATAGATCAAGCCTGAAGCATGATGCAGCCAGTGTCTGGTTAGAAGACGTATCTGCACGTTCTTTTAAGATTTGTATCCGAGAACTACAAAACTTTGCAGGAGTCCACGATGACATTTCTGTGGTGAGGAGTGCATATTAATTTTGTGATTTTGAGATAAGCTGTCCGGGGTAAAAAAGATGTTGTTCTTTTAACTAGTTATACTCTATATATAGCCGGATGTTCTAAGGTTCCCTGCTAGCAGAGGTCTCTTTTCTTTTTGCGTTCACCAGGCTGAGTACGGGAGAAGAGACCTCTGCCATGGGTTGAAACTCACTCCGATCCAATCGCCGTCCACAACCTTGGACGGCACTCTTCACACCGCATTCCCCATGATATGTTTGCTGACTGTGAGTTGAGCCCGCTGTGTTCCACGCATTCCTTTGCAGTAATCCCTCTGTTGTTAAGTGAGCCAGCACAACATGAAGTAACACGTAAGGATTCGGTCGCTAAGTAACCGCCGCGCATGCTCAACTCAGCCTGGGTATTTTGACCCATGGCAGAGGTCCCTTTTCCCGTACTCGTCGTCCCAACAAATGCAAGCAGGGGAGGTCTAAGGGCACCGCAGGTCTGTAGAAATTTCTAGGTGGGTTTTTGTGCCTCGTCCAAAAGTTCTCTTTTCCCCCGAAAATTTACGGGACGTTTGCTTTAATAGATGATTCTCAAACAAACTTTGGCGAACATGATAGAATCTATAAATCCTCTATCTTTATGCTATTCCAATATCACTGTTACAACCCGTACGCGTTCTGTAAGAATGATAAAGAAGCCTGAGAGATTGGACCTATGAATAGTTACACTAACCCCTCCCTAGTGTTTAGGACTTAGAGTGTCATGTGACTTTCGTTGTTGTTCCCGCTCTTGTTATCGAATGTTCCTGTACGTCGTAGCATTTCACTCGTGTACATCCCCTTTGTAAATCGATGTGTAGCCGAGTCCAGTGGATTAAAGTTGTGTTACGCTTCAGTGTATCGTCGTAAATCCTAACAATCACAGTTAGTTCTTCAATGTGATTTCGAAATGTCTACGCATTCTCAAGACCCTTCACTACTTTTCCGAAATATCTAGGGAATGTGTTTAGAAAAATGTTCAAAGCTCTTAGTGCATGGCGAAAGTCTGATTTTGAATATCCGAAAATTCTAGCCAACCTTCCATCCGAACAGATATTTATGGAAAGTAACCGTTGGGTGTCCCTGTATATTAAAAAAAATGTTAGTGTTATAAAAAAATAAAAGAGTTCTTTGAATGATTAGTCTTAAAACTCGGTAGTTCGCAATGTCTTATTTTCCTTAAACAGCTTGAATAAGGGCTGGCTTTTGGGTGGCAATAAGTTTACTAGCGTGTGGTTGCTGTCAACAATGCTATCGAAGAGTTAACTCTGCGATTTAACAAGTTAAGGAGATCAGCTCCGACAACGGCCTTGCTGTGGGAAACTTATCCGCACGACAAGTTTGAATGCGTTCTATAACTTCAGATAAATCCTAGCTATAGGTTTGACATGCATATTCAGGCACAGAGAAAGGTAATCGAAGAGCGATAAAAGCAAACAATTCTTTGAAGCCAACGGTGGCACGCTTTAGAGCGGGCTTTTAAGTTAGATTTGCCGCATGATCATTCTATTTTAGACCGTTCTTTGATCACTCACCATCATGCAACGCTTATGATCGTGGCTAAAGACACAATTTTGCAAATACTGTCCGTTAATTTGTGTAGGAAATCGCATGGGCCCGAGGGCAATTAATGATTAATTTCGCGTGTATTTTCAAAGTTTTCACAAAATTACTTGAATCCCGAAGCGACGCAGGCAATTTGGAAAACTATGAAAATACAAGTGAAAATAATCCTAAAGTGCACGAGGGCTCTTCTTCGGTTAAAGTTCAATTCAACAAATCGTTGCTGGCAAGAGAAAAAGCGCTTAAAATGTATCTTGTGACTTCGCTTGCTCTGGATAAATGAGGATCAAGTAATTATGCTCTCTTGACTACCAAAAGTGTTCTCGTGATTAAGAAAAAATGCCCTCCATCTCAGCCAATCAGCATTTAGTAATTTTGCGATATACGTGTGATAAGGTAAACGAGAGAATCCAAAAGAGTGTCTCTTAGTACATACCATGAGTTCTTTGCATTCAGACAGGTAAGGGGAGTAAATTCAAGCACAAACTGAGTTAATTCTTTGTTTGTTTGTTTCTTTGTTCTTCTCCTCAGAATTGGTTGGTGTTCGAGACCTTACACAGACCGTTATTTTCAGAGCATGCTAATGTCGGCTTTCCAAATGGGATCTTACCTTCCAAGAGTAACAGTTTCGCCTTTTGTAAGGTGTGAAAATTTACCAATGGTAAAAAAATGCCCTGAGGAGGGCAACGGGTTACCAATCCCATTTCCATGTGCCCATTTCTTTGCAGATTACATGAATTAGTGTCCAAATCTCACTTGTCATGTCCACGGAACATATATCATATTTCAATTTTTCATTTCCCCCCCCGCTAACAATTCGAGCTGCGATTTCCCAATGCAGTGTTATCAGGACGTCCTGATAACAGTACAAGTTGTCTTGCAGCAATAGACACGAGTTCTTTTGTATATTGTCATCCTTAAAAACTTAGCTTTTTAGGAAAATAGTAATCATTATATGCAGGAACGTTAAGACAATTCGCATCTAGAGCAGACTTCATAATTACGGTTGTACGGCAGCACAATCAAATTTTTCAAAATGACCATCTTCCAAGCCATTCTATTTGGATGTAATGTGGCCGCTTTTGCATTAGTTCAAATATAATATCTCGGAGACGTTTCCGTGTATGCCTACTAAGTACAAGAGCAGAACAATCCTCCTGTTTGTTTAAAGTGTTTGTTTAAAGTGTTTTTAAGTCTCTGAGAAATAAAAGGAGACAGAGCCAAACACTTTCCTATGATACCAAGCGTTGATAACAAGCACAAAGTCCTTGAAATTCAATGGTTTTTTCTGCGTAACCCTCGTCGAAATTTAATCTCTGTAATTATAAATGTGGTAAAGATCCACAGGCTAACTTGATCCCTTTTTTTGAGTTTCACTGCAAAATGATTGCGGTGGTGGTGGGTTTCATTCTCTGATCCCGCTTAGTGGAGATGTAGTTGTTTATTTGCAATTGACTCGCTATGAGACACGACCTGTTGACAAAAATGGTTTGTTTTGTGATTTAAAGGACGTGACTTTTACGCGGACGTACAATAACTACCCTACAGTAATACTTACAGCCAAGCATTCTAGCGGAGGAGGGAATACATCGCCAGATTGCAACGGAATTGTCAGCTGGATTGAGGTAGAGATTTAAAATGCGTGTGGGTTTCCCAGGTAGAGAGAGTAGGGGAAAAAAAAATTGGGGTTGCCTACACTTGCTCATTTTTCAGTTGTCCTCGCCCCGTTGCGTAGCAACAAGTTTACTATCTTTCCCACGGGCACATAACAACGTTAGCATCAATAGTTGCACACCATATTTTTGCTCTTAATATTTGTATTCAGTCTTTTGTTAGTCAGAGTAAGACAAAAAAGAACCGCGGGCAAACTTTAAGATTAAACTTGCGGATTATAATTTATCAATTGTTATATTTGAAGTGCAGTCTGCCATTCTCGTTTGATAGCCCCGTATGTTATTGACCGGTGCGGGGGGTTGAGGAAAGGGTGAAAGAATATCCGTAAAGTATTGAGATTTTGTAATTATATCTTCGCATTCAAGTGCGCCAAGCAAGCGGAAAGGTCTTGAAAATGAAGCTGTGATGTTGTACGCATTGCATTTCGCACTTTGAGTCACTTTTGCTCATTGTTCTTGTTTCTCCTTTAAGTTCATCAGCAATGCAAGATTCAGAATTTGCGTGAAAGAGTTATTTGTTCAGCGGTTTGACCCACTAGCAGTGTCGTACGCGGTGTTAGCAGGTAAATAAGATCTTGGAAGAGTCAAGCTGTATCACGGTAGTTTAGTTCATTTTGTGTCGTTTTACCCTTTACGCCCTTCTTCTCACTCTACAACTTAACGTTAACTCAGAAATTACTTTTAAACAACACAAACGAAAGCTTCGTTTCAAAAAAAATGTCTGTGGAGCACACATAATTAAAGTTATATGTAAATGACATCAAGTGAGGCCTAACGCCACTGTGCATATGATGGATGAAGGCCCTTCGCTGATCTATAGCAACAGAAACTTCTTATGCATCACCCAAGGACAAAGAAAACTTTCTGATCTGGGTGGAAATCCAACCCACGACCTCCGGATTACATCACCCAGGTCAGAGATTTTTCTTTGTCCTTGGGTGATGCATAAGAAGTTCCTGATGCTGTAGATCAGCGAAGGTTCTTCATCCATCGTATCAAAGTGGCGTTAGGTCTCACTTGGTGTCATTTACATACATGAACATACACTACTTAGGACAATACTCATTTACACTATAATTAAAGTTATAACCGACAGAGATCAACTTTGAAAAACTGTTAGCTTGAACAGTTTTCAAAAACCTCAATCAAAATCCATTTAATCTTTGAAGTTCTTCAATTTTGCCCTTCCCTGTATTTGCTGTTTATTTAAACATTCCTTCACTTTTATGTTTCGCTTGGTTTGGTTGCCAGTTTCCAGTCGCTGAATTTGGCTAAATTCCATGACACAGCCCCTTCAACTGTCAAAGGTAGTTACTGGGTTAGGTTGGGCCCGTTCTAGAATAAGAAACAGAGCATGCAACAAGATCTCGGGACTTCGGTTCGATCCTTCTCGCTAAGCGATAAACAATTGGAGACACGTTTTTTTTTTTAATGACAAAAGTAAATGGTATTTCATCTTCTCAAAAAAGGGAACTTTGAGATCAACCTGTCAATTCTTGACACATCTTTTTTTTTTCAGACATCTGCCCTGATGACTGGATCTATTTTAAAGGATATTGCTATCAAAAAGTATCATCCTGTGATTCCTGGAGCAATGGCGAGAGCAGGTGTGCTGCACTGGGAGCCAACCTCCCCAGTGTTCACAGCCAAGACGAAAATGTCTTTCTGCAAAACTTACACAACGGAGAAAAGGGTTGGCTCGGTTTGTCTGACATAAATAGTGAAGGAACGTTTGTTTGGAGTGATGGAACTCGATTTGACTTCCATTACTGGGCAAGGAATCAACCCAATAACTTCCGTAATGAGGATTGCGTGCACACCCTTGGCTCACTTCAGGCTCACAAATTCAAATGGAATGATGTCAACTGTTCAAGCTGCCATAAATACAGCTGTAAGAAAGGTATGAAGTTAGCATGAAGTGATACAGCTTAGAGCTAGCCAAAGCATAGCATCCTTCAGGGCCTCTAAGGCGAAGGCTCCACTGAACGTTCCTCGTTCTTACGAGGCTAATTCGACGCGAACTGCATTCCGCTCTCGGAGTAAGCCAGTCGCAGTGTAGCTTTCAAGATCGTACCGAGGTTCGCGTTAAAATTTTCCACCAATAGATTGACTCCATTTATTCGTTGCCAAAACGGTGGGTCCTGGAGAAGCGTTCAACATGGTAAACCAGCTCCAAATGCGCGACAAAGTCAATATCGAGGTTTACTGAAAGGCCGGTATCGAGATGAAGTGCTTGTTTATCCGACAAGATTGTTTTGAATGAGCGACTGTGGTGTAAAGGAAAGAAAACTAAACTAGTTGGAACAAATCTCTGACCTTTTTGGCGAAAGTGAGGTATTTCAAAGCGCTAATTACTTAAATGCGCATCTTCAGAGGAGGTGGAGGCAATTCGTTTTCTTTCCATAACATCTCAATATTTTTGAAAGTGTCGAAAACTGCTATTACTCATACTGCGTGAAGCTAAACTATAATTCAGCATCTGAAAATAACAGTACGGCCCTTTAGGTATGCCAGTAAGAGTTATTTGTTTGGTGACGCTGCATAGTCGGTTGATTATATTTATTTCATAATAATTTAGATTACGACGAGTGTCAAGGATTTTCTTACAACTGTCCAGAGAATGCCACCTGCATTAATAATGATGGATCTTTCACCTGTAGATGCACTTCAGGATACAGTTATGATGGAAGGAATTGCTTGGGTATGTACTACTAATACGAAGTTTAAAATTTTATTTAAAATAGACCTTTTCACGGTTTCAGACGTCATATTGGTTGGGGAGGGGAGGGAAGGGGGCAAACACGGCTTAAATTACAGTGAATGTATGATGGGTATTTTGCTGATTTTGAGCCACTATAAATCCTTTAGAGTCTTATGATTGTGGATAGCGAGAATACCCCTCAAAAAGCACTCAATTGAGATTACTTTAATGAAGTATGACGATCAGAATCAAGCTATAACGACAGTAAACGAAATTTGTAAATTACGTATGAACCCTTGTAAACAAAATTAAGCAAATTCCCGAAAAGAATTTTCAGACGTTGTGCGTTGTGGAATGATCTAACTGAATGAAAAAAATGACTAAAGATATTTTTAAATTTTTGAAATCTGCCTTTCTGCAGCGGAGGATAGAGGTTTGTATTGGGCCAAAATCTCATACATTCAATGTAATTTAAACCGCGTTTGCCTTCCAAAAAGATTGCGTCAGAAACTGTGAAAAGATCTATCATTAGCTATTATCCATTGAAGTGGAGGTAAATATACACCACTTTCACTGACAGTGAGGTGAATATTGTGTTTTAGTATGTGCCAGAAAAGTTGAATAATCAACCGAGTTTATCAGTAACCGAAACGAAACTGGAAGCTATTCACCTCCTTAGCTAGGCAATCAAAATGCGGAAAGCACTATTCACTTGTATGGTGTATACTAATGGATTATAAATATATTGAGAATGAAACAAACTACACTTTCATCCCGACAAGCCTGTTTCGTGATTGCTCACTATTCAGGGGATTTTAATGACAAGAATATTCATAACCATCGTTTATAGACCACAAAATTTACATAATTAACGTTATGGTAAGTTTGAATGTTTAAATGCTTAGTGGTGACGTAGCAACGCTTTGTTTCTGTGGCGGCAAAAAGATACAAATTCATTGCGTTTGTTAAGTGATGACAATTCAGGTCGGCAGATGATTTGAAATTTCTGCTTGAGCTATTTTAGGGTGAGCTTGATGAAATGATACGCCATGAAATAAGTGGTCAATGTTACTGGTCAATGTTATCAGGTAAATTTAATTTACAACAAATTGCAGACAACTGAAGTTAATGATGAGAGATCGGTAGTACATACCTTTCTTCTTCTTTTTTTTTTTTTTTTGCAAGATCGGGACAGGGACTTTGAAAAACGTATTCTCACTGAAAGAGTTTAAATCACCATCAGTTGATTTTTCCGATATTTAACTTGTTCCAGACATTGACGAGTGTTCATCTGAAAACCAGTGTAACATGAATGCCACCTGTA
>NC_090896.1:40580883-40600883 GCF_036669925.1 Montipora capricornis
TCAGTGGTCATGGTCCATGAATTTGAGTCCCATTGACTCCAATTTTTTTTCGGATGTTACTAAACCACGACACACCGAAGCAGCGAAACGAAACAAGAAAACACCGCGTATGATCCCACCATACATTTAATACTAACCAACAAAGGCTGCAGTTTGAGATTAAAGTCACGTTATTGCTCCTACTTAAATTAAGGATCTTGTTTCACCCTAATATCACCCCTGATGAAAAAACGAGCACATTCATTTATATTTAGTGTTTTTTAAACCAGAGTAGCATCAAACTACCGTGCATATCTGATTGTCAACCGGACCCGGGTTGCTTTAACCTGCAATGGAATCGAAGTAGATGTAATGCGAATGGCTACTTGGTGGATCTTTAAGCGAAATATACATTGTGGAGCTCAAGAATGGAACGTCATTTCGAGAAACAACACAAGCCGTGGAAAGTGGACATCTGGAATCTTAAAAGCGACAAATAATTGACTTTGACAACAACTGCATCTTTCGATCGGCGGTCGAGGGTTGATCTGTATTTCGTAATATATTTTACTATTTTAAAATAAAAAGTTTTTCGTTTCCGACACTGATAGTTTGTTTGGGTGTTTAACAATGACTACGAAAATTTGAGGAGGACAATCACATACCAAGGGTAACCCAGTTTAAGCTCACGGAGCGCCGAGTTATTTTAGAATTCTCGATCGGGCTATTAATAAACACGAAAAAAAAATCGATAATTTTGTGGTGACAATGATGAATAGAAAGTAGTCATCATAATTACCATGTCGGTTGCCTTAACGACCACAGAAGCACGCTCTCATTTGGTCTTCTACCTTCACAGCCTAGTGATATTCGAGGCAATTCGAGTCAAGCACACGACCGGCAGGCTTCGCTTATTTGATTTTCATAGAGTTGGAAAAAAAATACCTTGTGATGGTCACGGCGTTCGCATCACGACATGGCAAAGCTATGTGTTTCTTCTTGTCTGAGCATAAAAGAAAGACACCAAAATCCTTATTCCGGACTTCAATAAGAAGATCACTCCTTTCTTCTGTCTTTGAATCTTTATGTCTCTGAATTCTAAATGTATTTTTGGGTTTCGATTCTGTTTCTGATATTTTGGTTTCCAGAATCCAGATTTTCCACACGCATTTTTTAGTAATGGAAGGAAGACTAATTATAACATTTTCTGTGAATTAACCTTTATCTGCCTAATTTCTTCTTAGTGGCTCTGCGTTCGTCCAATATTCTTGGGAACCTCGATAAGAAGTACCTCGTCAAGTTGAATTCGTTTTTAGTTCCAGTCCTCCAGAATTCATCACGCAGCAGGTTTATTAGGTGTTGGCACGCCAAGACCGATGGCTGGGCAGGATTTACCTTCCACAGCAATTGTGATGGAAAGGGTCCCACTGTTACTATAATCAAAGTTGGCAGTTACATATTTGGGGGATACACTGACGTATCTTGGTCAAGTAAGTAGAACTTAAATTTAAGAGTTAGTTTCTTTGTGATTATTGTAATATTACGATCAAGTTATTGCTGTGATCTAACTCACATTCTTCGTTTGAAGGGATAACTTGCCCCAAAGTTTATAGGGTAGTTCAATAGTTCAATTCACTCGCATAAATTTAATAGTATTAAAAACTACGATACCCCCTCCTCCCCCCCACAACCCCCCCCCCCCCCCCTTCTCCCACTAAACTGAAGGAGTATACGTTTCATTACATAAATATTAGCAAGACTCCTCTTAAATGCCTTGTTGGTATTCATTTCTTTAGTAGTAGATTGCAGAGTGTTAGCTCCACGTTTACTGCAAAACGGCGCTACACATTAAGATGAAATTTTCTTTCTCCCCCAAAAAATCGAAGATTTGAGCTAACCTCTTGCCTGTTATCTACAGAAATAAAGTAACTTTTCAGCAGGACGAGATAGACAAGTTAGGAAAAGTTAATTTTCAAACTTTTATGAAAAGCAGCAGACAGCTGTCGTTGCTGTTTTCCCTTTCACGTAAAAGCGATGCTAAATGATCTCTAAAATAAGAAACCTTTGGACCCTGCCTTTATAGGGAGGAAACAGTCATTACGGTAAAGTATTCAGATAACCTAATGGACTATAATATCCAATATTATTGTATGGACGGGAGTGTTTTACCGGGAACTAAAACACTGGTAGAATCAATACGACCACTACATCCCGGAACTGAGTGGCATATTTTTCGTATGCGGTAATACGAGTGGTGATATTAAGCAACGACGTCGCGATTCCCGCCTTTTTTTGTTTGTATTAATACCCAGTATTTGCATTATAGCCTGCTTTTCGAATTCAATCTATACCATGCGTGTTTATTGTCTATATAATAAAAAGAAAACTATGACATGTTCACTCGAAGATATGAATTTCATGTTCTCATGGCAAGAGCAATATTCAGTGAATGAGTGAGATATGGTTCTTGCCATCCTTAAACAGTGCACACACTGACTCAAAGAGGTCGGAATGCTAAATGTTAAAAGTGATCTCGGTACAAAGAGCTAAGGCTCCTCCACGGGTGGAAAAAACCGTATCTAACGACAATAATAAGCACCTCCCAGGAGGTCTAACAGGAAAACAGGTGGCACTACAGCTGTATTGAACAATTTTCACTTCGCCGATCCTGGCATAAAGCATCTACTCCAGAAGTGTCGGTATTCAAAACATTGAGAAGAACTCAGTCCAACAATAAGAGAATTCTGGAGTTAGTTCCCAGTCACGTAGCCTACAATGTTGCTTGGGTAATGAGCTTAATCAGTGAGCGACCTTCGGACCCACTTAAGACCCAAATCAATCCCAAATTTTGAACGAAAAGAGAACGAAAATTGATGCAAACTGGTGGAGGTTAATGGACGTGCTACCAACTTGTACAGTCCTAGCAATGCCTTGACCGTCAGTGAAAAAGGCAACCTAGATTTGGGACCGAAGCAACAGAGATAGTGGAAAACAAGCTGAATGGCTAATAACTGTTCTCGGTAGACCGTACTCTCCTGGCACCCGTGTTCTGTAAACATCCTATGAGCGAACATGTCTCCTCCACGTATACAGTAGATAGAAACATCCGCGAAATGCAGGTCTCACCTAGAATTGGCGGAAGCCATATTGCTTTACAAGAACATTAAGTTCAACACTGAGGCCACAATGTTCCCGGTTTCACACTCATTCAGAAAGACAGATATGGCAATAAATGTGATGCCGGAATCATTGCTTTTGTCTCACAAAAGCTGAAAGTCAAGAGAACCGACGAGCTTGAAGACGAAGACCTCAAAATTACGTGGTTGCATATAAACCCCTTCAACTCCGAAAGACCCATTTTGTGTGGGGGATTATATCGCCCTCCTTCGTCAAATACTACCGTTGACGAACGACTTGAAAAGAACATTAAATACGCATATCTGGAAAAGAAAGAAATTGATATCATGCGGGACTTCAACATCGATCATTTAAGGACAACAGTATATAATCACCACCTGCTCTCCAAAGCACTTAAGGCTATGCAACTTGTACAGCTCGTAAAAACAGTGACCAGACCAGCTAGTGGTACCTGCCGTGACCACGTTTATAGCTCTCACCCAGAGTTTATTTCCGAAATATTGGTGCCTAACATTGGTTTAGCAGATCACCTCCCGATCTTTATTTGCCGTAAATATCCCAAGAAACGTATAGCAAATCGGATAACATCGAGATAGGATACAAGGGAGATCCAGCATTCACTAAATTCTATCCCGTGGGAGACTTGCTTGAACATAAAAACAGTCATCAAGGAACGCGATAAACTGCTTAACATTACGAGGAAATCAAATCTTCAAACGGACTGGGAACAGTGTAAAGATTTTAAGTGCGAAACAACCAACCCAATTAAAGAAGGAAAAAGAAACTACTGCTGCGAATCAATTGACAGCAAAGGAACACGAAAGGTATCTGAAGAGCTCTCAAAACACCAAACGGGTTGCGAAAGCAGGCGAATAAAATAGCTGAACTGGAAACAGAAAATGAGAGTTATCACCCATCCTGTGCAAATTGCCAAAACTCTCAACAACACGCATCTCGCCTGAACATAAATAACACTGAAGAATTCAATGACGCTAAGCTTAGTTATTTCGTCACTAGAATGGCAACTGAAACCGAGGCATTCTATATACCACCTCTAACCACAAAAGGAAATTCAAGACTACATAAACAAACTGCCATCAAGCAAAGCCACGGGATGCGACAGCATGAGTGTTAAAGTCCTAAAAACAAAAGCTCCAGCACTGATTTCCCCTCTGAAAAGGCTATTTAATTTTTCCATCGAAAATAGAGTCTTTCCGAGACAATGGAAAACAGCTCAGGCCACGATGATAGGTACTACGGTCCCCATTAGCAGCTGCCATTTCATTCAGGTTACTTCTGACGAGGAGTCACGTAAGCTGATGTCAGGAAGATAGGCGCATAAAACGCGCAAAGATTGAAAAATGGTTCCCGTGTGAGGGTCATCCTTTAACAGGCGGAAGGTTTTCGTGATGATGTTCTTGTGGTGACACTAACTCACGTGACTCCCTGTCAGCAGTACCCTGAATGAAGCGACCGCTACCAATGGGGACCGTAGTATCTATCCTTGTGGCCGCGTGCGATGCAACACTTATTTGCACACCAAATGCACTGACACCCCTGAAACTCTTGGTGGGCCCCACTGAATCCACGCAAGATATACCTGTGTTTGCGAGAACGTCATTTATTTAATCCAGTGCCGCTGCTGTCACAAGATTTATATTGGAAAAATTGGCAGAGGGTTGACACTTTTTTTACTGGCGAAGGAGAATGACTCACTGTTGCAAACTGAACTTAAATTTAAGATTGTCTTCTATTGCGCTTGCCTTCACTCCACTAGCTTCATCAAAATTCCGGCTTAATTTCGGTCATTGCTCCTTTTTAGTTAACTGCCATTTGTTAGTAGTTAGTAGTTCGCTGTCGCTATTTGTATACTCAAATTACTTAACACTTGTAGCAAAGCGTCGTGTATCCTTCGGATCCTACTAGCTTGGGACTACATCGTTGGATTTTCAGCCTTGTTGATTCAAAATTATATATATATATATATATATCATACATATATATCATAGATGGACTGGTTTGGAAACCCCGAAAAGTCAAAGACAAGGACTACAATGACATCGCAACTTGACCGTGACCATAGACAATCTTTTGTCCTTTGTTCACAACTGAGTTTGAATGAATTTAGGACAATACCTACTATTGTTATTGCGCATCTCAACGTATTGGGGTTTCCTATTGGTGGTGCTTACTAATACAGGGGGATTTTTGCGCGGTTTAAAACTATGCGTAGGAAGTAGAACTAAGCAAGTGCTCTTGACATCCAAAAAGATTTTGGGGGTAACCACGCATTTTTGAAAGATAATTAAGCTTCAATTTGGAAAAGAACGCCATATATTAATTTGTACCAGAGACCCATAAGGGTTGAAACGTGTAACGGCCCCTTGTGTGCTTGGAAACAAGCTTCTGAATATTCGATTTGCTAAGTACCATATTTGGAACAACAAGAGCGAGGGGTTTCCAAATATGGTACTTAGCAATGAAACATTCAACCAATCAGTTCGCACTGAATATTCGGAAGCCGTGAACGCGCGTTACACGTTTCAACCCTTATGGGTTTCTGTTTGTACTGTAAAGCTTTTTACAAATATTGTTGATTAATTATTCTAGGAATTCCAAGTTTTTTGGGAATTCATTTCGCAAGGGTTTCCCGCATGGTCAGTAAACGTAAACCGAGCAAAAATTCCTTTGAATTAGCAGGTACCGTCCTTTATCAAAAGCATTAAAAAAAAAAAAAGTGGTCTATGGATGGTCAGGGCCAAAACAGCGAAGTGAAACAAAAAAAACAACAACAAAAAAAAAACAAGCAAACAAACAAACAACACGTTGAGTTTTGTAGCCATCTTCATATATCAACTATGTACAACTATGTACAAATGCTTTTTTTTTGTGGTTTAGTTGCCGTGTTGTGGTTTCAATTTGGATAAAATGTTCAAAGCCTAACATGGTTGAGTTACTTGTGTTGGCATGTTGGTCACTTGTGTTACTTGTGTTGCTAGCATGCGCTACAGTTTTCGATTTTTTAATGATTAACAACATGAACCTTTATTTTTCAGTTAAATTAAAGTATCGATTGTCTCGGTGTTTAGATTGGCTATGTCATTCCTTGCGCGATTCCTTCACCCACTTTCATCTGTCTTGCTAGCAGAGGCCAATTCTGTGTTAGAAGGGAAAACACTTTATGTGACTAGCTTTTCTTTGTTGTTTCTTCACGTTTTGTGAAATGTGAAAATTGCGTTAATTAATACTGAGCGCAATGAATAAGCTATAATTAAGCAATGAATAAGCTACAATTTAAAGATCATATATATAATTTAACAAAGAAAGGTAGCCGGTAAACTAGAGTAACCCGCATACACGAGCTCAGTTGTAGTTATACGCGAACTTACCGTTTGTCTGCAAAATAATTGCCTACTGGGTAACCTTGATCTAACTTTTTTTTGGTTTAATTTTTAAAGGTTATAATAAATGATTAATATTGATTTCCTAACTTACATAGCTGAAATGATCAGGTCATTAAGAGTTTGTTAGCTGAGAAGACGGCCTCGTTAAAACAAAAAAATACTCGATTTCGAGACATCGCATGTTCATCGCCGAAATGTTTGTAGCCGGTGTAAGCAGGCAAATTGCTAGGGTTTTTAGACTAAGGATTTTATATTATGAACGAAATGATATATGAAATAAATCATGTATTGAACTGCGGATATGAAATCAAGTGAAGCTATGATCTTCGCAGTTTTGAACGCAACTTTAGCAATTGCGTAGAGAAGCCTGAAAAATTCAGGACTTCAACGGGGTTTGCACCCGTGACCTCGCAATACTTTTCAGACTTCTCTACGCAATTGCTACATGTGCGTTCATAACTGCGAGGATCAAGAACTTCACTTGAATTATATAATAACACAAATCATAATCATGAATAATAAAAATTCTTTTCTTTTAGGTTCTTGTGGTTATGCTTCATCCAGTAAATCGTTTATCTACTCACTGTATAACATCAATGGCTTCGCTCCTGTTAAGCGGCAGGTCAAGCCAGGAGGGCAGAGTTCCGCTATATACAGATGTTCCAGTTACGGACCAACCTTTGGTAACGGACACGACATCTACATATCAAACAACGCTGCCAGTAACCGTGCTTCGAACACATATTGTGGCTACGCTTACCCCCTTCCCTCAGGGTATTCTTCATCTGGTTTTTCCTGTAGATTTTATGCAGGAAGCTACAAGTTTACTCCCACTGATATAGAGGTATTCTACGAGACAACCACTTAAAACGAGCCGAAAAGATTGCCGTCACTATTCTATTTTTTGTGCAACCTCGTTCCCAGGGCTTTTCTTAGCCGCTTCAAGGTGCCTTTAGATCAGGGGTACTTCTTTCCAGAGAGCTTTCAATCAAAAACATACTTTTAGAAAAGAAAGATGTATTTTATCATAGAAAAGCCCTGGGGACGAGGTTTTTTTGTGTGTAATCAGGTCACCATATTTAGTGTGTTATGGTTTAATGAAAACGTTGACAATCACTCGTCCCGTATGTGTTTTAATCCTACAGTAATAGACCTTATTCATAAATGGCGGTCAATTTATAATTCTTTTGTCGAAGTGCAAATTAGCCTACCAAGCCTCGATACCATACAGTGAATTAAAAAGAATTCTTGCTCTAAAATGAGGCTTGGTAGGCTAATTTGCACGTGGACAAAAGAATTATAAATGTGACCGCCATTTATGAATAAGGTCTATTGCAGTTTTAAATAACCAGTCATATCGATTTGATTTAAATTGACAATAACCACAACAAATGATAACAACAATTTATGCATGTTAAAGGTTTTTAAGGAAAGAAAAAAAAAGCTAACGGTGCGTTCGTTTGGGAATAGGAATACATGGAAAAGAAGTTAGAAATCCTTCGCTTTTACGAATTTCGCATTAAAAATTGATGTCAAGCACCTGGTGAACATATCTTTATTATCCTTGTTGCTTCAAAACGCCAAACATACCATATTAAATTATCACTACAAGTATGCCTATTCCGCGATAGGCTCTTGCGTCCTGTAACCAACGCCTTCAGAATTTCCCCGCGCACTGACCCCTGACAATGATTAAGCTTTGACAGAAGAGTGACTCCGCCTCTGTTTGTCGATAATGTAAAGTAACGTTAAAAACGGCAAAATACTTATTTGCTCAGGCAAAAACCAGAAAAGGGAATGGTTCTTCAATAGTCTCACACCATGAGCGTGCTGGGACGTCTCAAAGAAGGCAGTGCTCGCCAGAAATTATTATTCGGTCAAAAATCCATGAAAGAGGAATCCATAACAACAGCAATAATTTAATTTCATCTTGCGTAACATGTTCTTGTCTGACATAAAGCAAAAATGCCTCTCTCTTTTGACCCAACTGTGCATGCAAAAGAATGCGTGGGAGGACAGCCATCAAACGTTCTTTCGCAACATCCTCCCCTTCTTGTTACGAAATATCAGCAAAACCTAAGACCAGAAGCACATGCCCTCGCATGAAGCGTGTAACTTGCAACTTTTTTCCTTGGAACAAGGCAGGGGATTTTAGGACACAAAATTTATGCCCAAATATGGATAAAACTAAGTTAGAAGCTTGACGCGCGGGAAAATCCACGACCTGCAGTACGTTAGATCCAAATAAGGAAATTCTTAAACTGAAAATTAAAAACAGCTCTGAACCAGAGTTAAACGCTTCGGGGTCATAAGCTTCTGCTAAGACTGAATAAAATGTTCTCTATTAAAAGTATACGACTTCAAAGTCCCTCTAAATAGTGTCATTCAAGCTCAAACAGCCCTACAACGGGCAAAGTTTCACAATTGCAGGTCTCCGCCGCACAGTATCCCCTGTTAAGTCGTTGCCCATTCCAGGCTAATTTGCCTCTTCAATATGGAGAGCTCGTGTTACAAAGGTATCTTCTCTGGGGGAATAGGCAAATGATTCTCAGTTTGTTGGTAATGAAAGGGTCACCAAAGGTGTTCTATCCCAGACACTTTCGAGTCACGAAATCACCAAGAAAGTGTCGTCTTGATCGAGTTACGGCTGACACCAAATAAACCGTACGTTTTACTTATTGAATAGATCACTTCCATAAATGGCGACCTCCTTTACACTTTTTTGTATTTATGTTAATTAGACCTACTGCCCTTCTTTTGAAACAAAATTTGCTCGTCGTAGCGAGGCTATAGAAAGGCTTAGTAGCATTAAAACAAAAGAATTTTTTCTGGCCGCTGTTATGAAAATGGTCTTTACAATAACTTGTATTCCTCCTATGAAGCATTGCTGTATGTAGTGACATTTAGGAGAACATGCTTCATGTACGATAACAGACATGTCCAGAAATGCAAGTAATAGATGCATTCGTATTTCAATAAGCGTCACAAAGTGTCCCCTTGCTCGTTTCCTTAACTTCAACATCACTCGTGTATTTGAATACAGACAATTGACGTCACAAAGTGTCCCCCCAAATGCTGCTCCTCAAGTATGGATAAACTGCTGCATTGACCCTGACCTAACAAAGACGCTCATCTTTACTCTAATCTTATTGTAAGAAATAGGCTGGAAATGCTAAGAAACGAGTTTCAACAATTTGGAGGATAAGTTCTATTCATTAAATTTATTTTACAGCACTAACGTATAAACTCTTGTTCTTAGGCCATCGTAGCTTGGTGAAGAAAATAATACAAACAGCGATGATAAACATTGTATTCCAATGCATTTTTATAAAACTTGACGTTTCGTATGCTAGTCAACATACATTTTCAAAAGTGACCGTTACAATTTATACATATATATATATATATATCGATAACAGGTTCCAGACCCCTATTGTTTACGATATATTGTTTACGATATATATATATATATATATAGTTTTTTTACAGCACTGTTTCATGTAAATGCCTAGCACGATGCATATATTAACGTGACGTAATTTATCACCATGGGAAAAAAATCGCTAATTAAAAACACCCTATACTTAAAAATAAACTTGGTGAACCTTCTTATTTTTGCACTTACCAGAAGTTAATAGAAAAACAAGAAATGAAAAAGCTAGCAAATCCTGGAGAATATTGGATATGGCCTGAGAGTAACGCCATAACCCACTTTGATGAGGGATCAATTAAAAAGGAGCATAGCTACAGCAAGGATAAATAAACTAAAGCTACCTGTAAGCGTATACTGGTGGCCAGAAAAAAACCTGCTTTAAAAAACCCCGTAGGGAAAAAGGGTACAGGAAAACTGGGACAACTAGGTACAACTCACGTCCCCCGCCAGGAATCTAAATAAATTACTCAAAAATTACAAAGCCAGCAAAAGCGAAAATCTAGTTCTGAATAAACAATCGCCAGTGTATACTGGAAAATGTAAAATAAAAATTGAAAACGAACAACAGAAACAACTAAATTGATTAGCTGATTCGCACCTCCAACCAGCATGGATATCTAACAAAACACCTGCTATTTTCCAACAAGCCGGATTGGACGCCGTACCAGACTCCATACTGTGCGTGCCGTAATTAGAAACTTCCCTAACAAGTGGCTGAATATGCTTCATAAATTCCACCCTTAAAGTGGTCATAGAAACGCGTACCTCAGATATTTTTGCATTATAGCTGGAAAGTGATAAGGGGTGCTAAGATAAAACTATTGGCAAAGTTAAAACATATATATTTGAAGCGGATTCAGAGCCACCTTAAAATATTGTAATTGTGAAGGTGGCTATGAACCCACTCCAAAGACTTTTTTCAAAAATTGCGTTCATAACTGCGAGGATCATAGCTTCACTTGATTTCATATCCGCAGTTCATGATATGATTCATTTCATATATCATTTCGTTCAATAATAAAGTGATTTTCACAATTATCGTCATAAGTATAATAATTTAGTTTGGAACACCTTATCGATTGAAAAATGGTTTTATTTGCCACCCTTGTAGTTTTTATTGTCTCCTTTTTACAAAACACATTCAATTTGTTGTAAAGGCCTGCATTGAGATAAAGTGATTGTTTGGAGGTCACGCGCTGTAACCAGTTAGATCCTTGCTTGATAATATCCGTTCCATACTTGTGTGCTAAGTTACCTGGCCTTTGTATAAAACCAAGGCTGAAGTTGACCTTGTTGCGGTAAAGACCTCATTGGACTTATGCCAAACACAATGTTCAAATGTGAACTACTTTGCATTTACAAAAGAAAAGCGAAGGGATTCGCAGTAGACCAAGCTCAGCTCCAGTCTTACTTTGAAAGTCTTATTTTGAAAGTTCTCAAATTGCACTCGCCAACGGGCTCGTGCAGTTTTGAGAACTTTTAAAATATCAAACATTCTCGTAAATCACGAAATGCACTCGCGTTAACTTAATACAATGTCCTATACTTATTCATTGGGACGATTTGCATCGATTGCGTGTCAACAGCTTTGAAGGTCGTTGGTCATAGAAATGTTTATGCACTAGCTATAGTGTATTGAAACCTTTAGATCGATTTCATGAAAGTCACTTCGAGAATAATTGGGGTATATTTTGACCCTCACACAAAGTTCTTTTCAGATCTTTTAAATTTCCTTTCGCGATCTGAAAGCTCACCCTTCTCTTGCAAGTCATTTTTTATACCCCTCCCTGTTCTTTCTGCTTATGCGCATGCAGGCTACTCTCCAAGAATACTTCTTAACTTTTCCTCACTAAATGCCCTGGCAGACTGCTTCAACATCCGGTCGATGTTGTTGAACAACGATTTTGAAACCGTGTGCTTCCTCTCTCTCCCCCCTTCCCCCTTAACATGTTGAAACGATGTTGATACCCTTTGCTCTTCGCAGCAGTCAACATCGCTCGCTTTGTTGAAGAAAATGTTGAAGGAGTTTGCCCAGGCCTTAACACTTACATCCATCCAGGCATGCAAATTTATTCAAATTCATGAAACATAAATTTGAAAAAGGGAGTTCTCAGGTTATCCCTCTATGAGAAAAACTACACATGCTGAGAAAGAAGATTATTGCATTATCTAAGATTAATTTAAAAATAGCACTGGTCTAGTGTAATCACGTGTTTGCCTAACATCTCTGTTAAGAAATGTTTACTCAACGTTCTGTGGTTGTCGTTTCCGGTTCTCCAATAAAATGTTTCCAAAATAGGTTTGTTCGCAACTACTCATTTCAACTAGTGCTCATTAAAATCAGTACTCTCAAAAAGAGAGCTGAATAAAACCAAAATAACATCCTTACATTGTGAGCATCTCTTCCAGCAATTTTCTTTCATATATTCCCAATTCTTCTTACACTGCCTACTTGCGGCCCAACCAGGGCATTCGTCAGGGTGTTTGTCGATGCAAGGAGCTATAAATGAAAGCAAAGTAGTACCCGTGATAATTTTAGGCCTCATCAACCTGTTCCCCTACCCCTAGTTTCAACTAGAAAAATAGCCCAAATAGCCTATCGCGCTAATATTGGAATCAAAGTATTGGAGAGCGGTGTTATTTTGATATTCTGTTGAGAGAACAGTTAGATGACGTAAAGTAAGAGGCATGTTGTAGAGCGATATTAAACGTTACGTCACCTATTGTCATTAATGAATGGGTCCAACCAGATATCTACTGGCTGTGGAAACAAAGGATCCTTTTTTCTGTGGTTGGCAAAGACGGTTTAAATGACGCAAGATTTGTTTGTAAATAGGGAAGTCTCCTATTTTTGGTATAAGTAGTCAATTATGCTACCTTGTGCATCTAAATTAAATTGATTTTCAGAAAAGAATATGCGCCAATCAAAGAAAAATGTCGAAAAACAGATAAAGGAAACGAATATAATAGATAAATAAAGAAGAAAAAGAAACGACTCCAATTAAAATAGAACGAAAAATAGAATAAAATTTATATTTGGTGAAAAGTGCTACCGAGTAATATCCGAAGTCCTTTTTGTTTAAATGCCACTGCTACTTGGGAAAGAAACTTCATAGAAGAACGTTTCAAGTTTTTATGTACTTTTGGCCTCATCAGAATAAGCACATCAGTCTCTTATAGATCAGACAAGAAACCAGCCGTTAATGTTGGAAGTTCGTTTAATAATTAGTCATCTCTGAAAAATATGATCCCGGAATGCCGGATGATAATTAAGAACCAGTGTTTAACAATGTCTAAATTTACAACGAATGAATGGCTCGCTAGTTCTTAAGCCAACCCAAAACCCTAACCCTAACCCTAAAACCCACGGAGCACCATTCTTAAGAAAATATGGTAACCTATCGATACAAGAAATCTTGGTTTTATAGGAATGACATCATCGACCGTCCGTACGTACATCCACCCATCCATGTATGCCAATGTCACCAGTATCATGCTAGTTTACAGCATACATCTTTGATATTGGATATCCATGTTTTGATCAATTGACACCTGTCAAAACAAGCCATCCGCTGACCAGTATCACATGACCATATCACGGGCTCAAGCCTAGAGCTCACCGAAGTCAGAAATAACACAGAAACACCCTTGACAAACATCAGATATAAACGCATCCTTTTTGAAGTTATATTTTACTTGACGTTTCGTATGCTTCTGCATACATCTTCAGAAGTGACGGTTAATACAAAATTGGAGTTTAAATATACAGGATCACTAACTAATTAACTATTAACTTTTAAGTAACAATAGAGGTGACAAAAACTAATAAAGACAGAGCTTTTTGCTGCTGACATGGTCGGCTTTAAATCTTTATATCAACAGTGTCTCTTTTATTTTACTGTGAGTATCGGATCGCCCTTTTGATAAAACTTCAAAATGATCCCATTTTAAACTGTGACCAGTTAATGTAACATGGTCAGCAAGAGCCGACGTATGATGACCATTAATTAATGCTTTAAAATGTTCAGTTTTTCTGTTATGCAATCGTTTTTCAGTTTTTCCGATATAAAAATCATTGCAATCCCAACAGGCAGCCCTGTATACAATTTTAGATATTTGGCCACGGCTAAGTCTTTATTAGTTTTTGTCACCTCTATTGTTACTTAATAATTAGTTAGTAATCCTGTATATTTAAACTCCAATTTTGTATTAACCGTCACTTCTGAAGACGTATGCAGAAGCATGCGAAACGTCAAGTAAAAGATAATTTCAAAAACGATGCGTTTATATCTGATGTTTGTCACCGCTGTTTGTGTGTTATATCTAGTCAAACTGAGATGGCCAAAGAAATAAAGTATTCACCGAGGTCAGCTGTTTCGTTGAAGTTGACCGCTGACCAGGTACTGGTTTCCGATTGGATTGCAGCCTCAACCCAGGTTAACTCACCTAAACATAAGCGAGGCTTCATTTTTCGCGCGTTTTCTGTGGCTCGACGCGGCTACACGGCAATTCTACATAGACTATAGTTCTTGCACAGTCAACGCTTTTGGTTTTTTTTTTCTGTATTTTTCGCTGGTTTCAATCCAGTTTGACATATCATATTATCTGTGGTCCACACTGGTGGCTACGCAGTTATTTAAGTCAAGCATCGGAGGGATATAAACTTAAAGCTGAGTGTTTATTTTTAATTTGCTTCGAGCTGCTTTTTTTTGCATATCTTTAGAAGCTCTGATAAGGTAACATGATGTCTGGAGGACCTATGGGTAGAACAGAAACGAAAGGAGAGCGAAGGAGAACGACAAGGACAAAACAGAATACCAGTAATAGCTCATACTTGGTGGAAGAAGTTACTCCACAAATTCTTTCCTTGGGCACTAAACCGTTTGTTGTTTTTACGGATGCGTTATTTGAAGTCGACGTGTATTTTTAAAAGGTGGCTTAATCAGTTCTCCCTTTGTTCTGGAATAAAAATCGAAGTTTTATTGTCAAGTGATATTAAATAACAATTATCTGTATTCTTTTGGACATAAAGAAAAAGCTGATTTGTTTGTTTGTTTTGCTCTAAAATGCGACCGAACACGTACTTTTTTAATCCGTTTGCCCAATTAGTTTTTGTTGCGCCTCGACAGTGACAACAAATTTTTTTCCTCATGTTATAAACGAACACGTAATCGCATGAGTTCTCGTAAAATTAGGGGCAAATCTCACTAGCTTGTGTTTTCAGAAATTTGTTTAAAGCACCTAAGTGCTATTTTAGTGTTGGAGCGGATCTTGTTTGAAGTTCGTCCTTTCTTGGTTGCATTGCCGTATTTTGCCGATTCTTGATGCAAGCCAACCTGGCGTGTTTCAATACAATGCATCAAAATGTGAATGATCAAGTTTTCAGAGATATAGTGGAATAAAGAACATCAGTAAAACCCTTCTTTGACCTTGAACTGACAAAGTTTTTTTTTTGTTTTTGCCTCTAATTTTATGGTGATTCCTATTCGCTGGCTATTGACACTAGTTGACTCTGAAATGACTTTTTTCCTTTCCAAGCGCTCGCTGAGGGTTTGCTTGTTTTCTTTTAAAACTCATGCGGTTCAAGAAAAATTCATTGCAAAACTTGTGAATTCCAAAATAAATTTCTCTCGATAAATGGATATCGTAGTCATCGCTTCGTGATTCATGCGATATCGGTTTTTAGTGTATAATTTACCGTGGAATTTTTCTATAGAAGAAAGCAAAGAAAATTAATTAATGATTAAAGCAGCAACCGGAAACATCAAACCTCGGACAATTCGAAACCTTTTATTTTCCCTAACCCTACAGGCAGTAAGAATAAATAACTAGGGAGCTCCGCTTTTAGGCTTATCTAAATCTATTTATTATGCTAATATAAAAGATGAAAGTCTATACAGTATTTTACTGACCAATTGTGGCCTGTGCAGGCTCCCGTAAGCACAGCAGTGGCACTCAGCTACTCGCCAGATCGGCCGCCGTCCATCCGCTGCCCACAGCGGACCAGCAGATCGGCCGAGATCGATTGAACAGAATCTCAAACGATAATGATTTTATAGCCTCTGGAGCGTAATTTTCTGCTCGACGTATTTAGCTCAAATCAACGCAATTAGAACGTCAGATCAGACGCTGTCAATTTCCTTGGCGTGACAAAGTTAATCTTCAGTTTTATTATCTACTAATCAGAGCAATGTACGTTTTGAAGAAAACAATTTCCTTTCTGGGAATCACAACTGACTGTATATTTGACGAATCTCCTGCCAGCCGTTTTGTGCTCATGATCATTTTTATGCTCACGAGATTGAGATTGAGATCGACTGGTGCTATTCTGTACATGAAGGGGTTTTAAGGAATAATGAAACATGGACAATTTGAACATAAGATAATAATTTATTTCTTTCATTCAATTTACAATACTTTACAATAAAATAAGCCTTAATAAGTCTTAGTAAGCCTTAACAAAGCCTAATTAGACATTAAGAAAAAATTTATATAAAAATATTATTCTTTTTACACTTTTGGAAATTAAATCGGGGAAAAAAGAAGCAGTATTGCAAAACATTTGTTGAAGGAAACAAAATCCCCTTCTAATCCTCTACCAGCCCTAAGATCTTCCCTTTTTCCATCGGCACAATAGGGCTCCCAGACTGCTGGAATATATTCTGCCCTTGCCGAATCGAACTTTGTGAAAGACCACATGCGGTAAATTCTAGTAGCGGCATCCGAGGAATTGGAAGATTATGAGATAAGGGGAAAAAAGAACGGAATAAAATACCCACATTATTGACACAATCTATCTTTTAGCACGTGCTTACGTGCTTACATATATTAAAGGTTACAAGAACTCATTAGAAATACTTTAGGCTATCATCATCAGTGCAATACATATTATGGCCAAGTAACGTCGAACCATGCGGTTCTGGATACGTATACACGTAAATGTTTAACCGGTCTTCCTTTAGACGATAAAAACATTAGTAATATCTACTCTGAAACATCAATACGTGTATACACGCCAAGCCTGTCATATTAGCCTGATACAGAGTAATATTTTATTTTAGAAAGTGCAGGTCTAAACGCATAATCGCTTGGCATATTTCAGGGAAACAACAACATAAGGTCTTGCAGCAAAGATTTAACAAAACAAAATTTGACTTTTATAAATCACCTGACCTCAGTGCTTAGTCGGGTGTTTATGTAATGCATATCTTACAGATACTAGTTTGAAGGAACGCAAATAACCCCTTATAGAACACATCAAGCAGAAATCGTCTCGAAGATTTCTGTGTATTGTAAAGGGCTTGAATCTTTAGGAAAAAGCAATGGACTCCTCAACAGACGAGATTTTTAGCACTAGGCGAATGCGTTTAATTAACTTACGTTATAGCGTGTTTATAGGTGACCCTTGTGCATAGCTGTTGCCAATTAATGATATATTAACTAACAAAAAGACAGGGTTTTCAATTTTCCTACATGGTGACATCCACAATGATTTTGGCGGCCAAAATACATGATATTTCTGACATTCTGTTTCGAATTTTACGCAAGCCTGTTTTTTTTTCTCGTTATTTCTCTTTTTTTAATAATGCGCTTTTCTTGCTTTCGCTAAATGCTGCAGTGTTTAGCCTCTCACGACATCCCGGAAATGCTAGACACATACGTTAGATTACCTTGTTTTTATCGGTTATAACACGCGAAAAACCTCTGTGTTATACATAAAAAGAAACATCTTTAAGGACAATTATGTTTCATGATATTTCCGAATTTGTTTTTTATTTCCTTTTATTATTACTGTTTGAGTGAGTGTGCCCTTTCTGTTTTACATGTCGCCCTTTGGCAAAAATTAGAATTGACAACTAAGTGTCAAGCTAAATGCGATTTCAGCAGAGAAAATAAAAATAAAAACAGTTAACAGGAAAATGTATCTTTCCACTTGTTATTGGATACGCCAAATTCTGAACCTAGCGGAAAAAGACATAAAGTTAGGCGTATCACAGAAGAGGCATTATATCAAAGTGGTGCTCATACGAGGAGGTGGACACCATGGACCGCATTAGGGGAATTTTCCTGCTTTGGCTGAGCGTTTACTTCTTATTAATCCAAAGCATCCAAGGTAACTATGATTTTCCTTACTTTAACCAGCACGGTGAAATAGAGCACCGACAAATATATATGTAGTTGGCTTAACTGGGCTGCTCTTTTTTGGTTAAAGATACATGAAATTCATGTTACAGTATATTGAAATAGCGATCATTGTGTGACGATTTTATGAGAAAAAAAGATCATTGAACTTTATGGAACAACTTCAACAGTTCAGGTCCCTTACAAGCCTAAATCATTTTTGAAGCCTGTTCATGACTCTTTTTAGCTAATCCTGTGCAAAGTGCTTGAATGGGAGTTTACTTAGATGACTGCGAGGGTTAATGCAAGCCTGTATAACGCTTTGGAGGAATACTTAAAAACATGTACACTTTAACACCACTTAGACAAATGAGAACCTTGACGTTTTTTATTTGGAGTCTCAAAAACATTCATTTCGTAATTCTTCCTCAATTTAAAGTCTGCGACTTGCTCTTTTGGTATATCTATACTTATGGCAGTCTTTTTAGGATAGTTACAAGTTGCATCACGAAAATCTCCCTACACTTAAAAAAGAGATCTCTTCTTTAATTGCAAAATTATTTGTGTCTTTTTGCTTGTATTATTAGAGACTGTCCTTCTCGAACGATGGCAACTCGCGCTGCCTGTGAACTTTTGCTTTGAGAGAAGAGTAGTGCCTTTTTTGAGTTGGTGCTCTTAGTGTACAGGATTTCATGAATATGAAATTATGAATTTACCAGCACTTGCCCAATGTAATTGAAGAACACATTCCCTCCACTGAACTCAAATTCGTTGAGTTTCAGACTGAGACACACCCCTTTTCACAAACAGCACGACTTGCATTTCTTAACCAACACCAAATGTTAGTTATAACTGAGCATGATTCTGTCAAAAGGAAAAAGACGGTGTCCGAAAGCTATGAGGGTCAACTAATTTCCTAGCAAGTAGGGTGTTTTAATTAAATAGTATCCAAATCCATATCAAACTCTTTAGATGCTATTATTTAACTTGTCTTTTAATTCTATGTTCATAATGCAATTCGCCTCTACACGTTCTCTTACTATTGTTGTTAAAAAGGGGTGGGGTTGGGAAGGGTATTATTGTCAGCTCGATGATTGGCCAGTTGGAGTTGTTATCCTCACGCGATGAAGATGGTAGGAGTTCATTAAGGCACAAAGAAAACACTTCACAATGTTTGCCTTAAGGGCATTCCGTGAATTTCCATGCCTAAGCCATCTACTAGATTGGCAACAACAACAACAAAAAAGTTCTTTAGCAACTTCTTATCTTCTTACGTCTTGAAAGTTGCTCTTTTGTCGGCCATCCCCCATGTACGACCTGCAATTGACACGCATGGGCTAATATTTAACAATTATTCTCTGAAATCGTGCGGAATATCGCCTGATACTTGGCTTACGTATATCGCAGGATGTGCGTTGAATACGCAAGACGAATATTGAGCGCGCTATGACCATATTTGGACATTGCCACAGTGTGTTGAATAATAAAAATTGATATAAAGCTGCCTTCGTAGTCTACCGGATTTCATGGACATGAAATAATGCATTAACACACTTGGCAAATGCCATGGAAGGAAATAATTTTCCCGCAGAACACAAATCTATTGGGTTTCACACAGACACGCCCCTGTTCACAAACAGCACGCCTTGAGTTTCTTAGAAAACACCAAATGATGCTTGCAACCGAAGTTCAAAAGGAAGAAAAACGGTGTTTGAAAGCTGTTAGGGCCAATTAATTTCCTAATCAGAAGGGTATTTTAATTAAATATATATAGTATCCAAATCGCTTTTTCCTTTGGGGCTTGCCTGGATTTTTCAGGTGTTTATCTGAAACAGTTGCTTCCATTATCCAGATAAGTGCAAAGATCAATTATTCCTTACGTCAAATAGTCTAGTGAGCTGAATTAAAGGGGGCGTTGATTATTT
>NC_090896.1:40605883-40608383 GCF_036669925.1 Montipora capricornis
CATTAAATCACTTTGCTTCAAACGTTATTATGCAGGAGATGAACCGCACTCATTTTCGTGTGTGCATCAAAGACTATGCTGGGATTGATGGCCAGAGAGACAATTTGGAAGTTCATTATGTGGTTACCGGAGGTAGATAGTGCGACTGTAACGTTTCGAAGAGTCTTCCTTGATTTGCTTCTTAAAGGAGAACACTAGTACTTTGATATAGTATGACCGCAAAGACTCAACTGGATGTCCTCTTTGTCTGAGATGAAAATTATAATTAAAATGATCTCTCTATTGACTCCAGAAACAAACGTTCCGGGCAATGATAGAACTGAACTAAATAGGGAACATAAATAAAATAATGGAATTAGATACTAAACATAGTTAAAAAGACATCTATTCTTAAAGAAACGTCTGAAATGTTATGTTCTATTATGTGAGGGTAAGATATGAATAACCTCTACTCCTGTACGACCTGGTATTACAAGGTTAGCGCTCACATAGCCATTTCATAGATTCCTATCTGATATTTCTAAAAGGTGTTCAACTGATGTCATCACCTTAAGAGACGTACTTAACATAACTACATGTTGCAGCAACCCCACTTACAAAAATGCCTTAAGTGAAAACAGAGGACTGAAGAAATAATGTAGGTAATCTAAATTTTTACCCCCTCTTCTTGCACACTCTCAATATGTGCATACGCCTTCCTGCCTTACTAAGCAGATTATCGACACGCTGGTCCCAGTATCAGCCGTGTAGGGTTAATTACAAACATTTAGATATGGTAGCGTTGTTTTACGTGACTGTAGGGGGATTTGTTAATTTTCTTTGTTCTTGTTTTGGTGTTTTTAAGATTATGATCCTTGCGACAATGCAAGCTGCAAGTATCACAGCAAACCAGTGGCGTTATCTCCCCAACGGTGCCATTGCGTGTGTGAAAGCAACTGTCCATCTTATCAAGAAGAGATGTGTGCTTCTAATGGTCGTACATTCAGAAACTTGTGCTTGCTTCAGAAGGAGATTTGCGAGACGCAGGCCAACTACACCCACTATCACCCTGGAAGTTGTGCAGGTACATATGCGTCTTCAGGGTTTATGAGCAGGGGCTAGTGAACGTGCAAGGACGACTGTACATCCTAAATCTCGCAAAAAACGTCCTTTTAAATGAAGCTTAAGATGACTTAAGGGTTCAAGAATAAAGTAAGGAAATTTCAAGAGTTACCACTACTACTACTACTACTACTATTACTACTACTACTTCTACTACTACTACTATTACTGCATGGAGGGTTAGTGAACAAAAAAAGGTTTTCGATTGTCCGCTTTCCGGTTACTGCTTAATTGAATATTTTTCTTCGTTTTCCTTCCGTAGAAAAATTCATTACCTCACTAGTGAATTCCATAGTAAATTTCACGCAAAAAAACCGATATCGCATGAATCACAAAGCGATGAGTGCAATATCGGTTTTTCAAGCGAAATTTACTATACAATTCACCAAGTTGGCAATGAATTTTTCTTGAGTCGCATGAATTTTAAAAGACAACAAGTGCATCCTGAGCGAGCGAATGGAAAATGAAAAAAACATTTCAGAATCAACTGTCAATAGGCTAAGCCAGCGAATAGGAATCACGCTAAAATTAGAAACCGTCGGGAAAATTTGTCAGTTCAAGGTCAAAAAAGAGTTTCACTGATGTACATTATTCCAATTTATCTCTGAAAACGAGATCATCTACATTTTGATGTATTTCATTGAAACACGCCAGGTTGGCTTGGAACAAGAATCGGCAAAAAACGGCAATGCAACCAAGAAAGGACGAACTTCAAACAAGGTCCGCTCCAACACTTAAATAACGTTTAGGTGCTTTAATCAACTTTTCGAAAACACATCCTAGTAAAATTTCCCCCTAATTTTACGAGAACTCATTGCGATTACGGGTTTATAACATAAGGCCAAAATTTGCTTGTCACTGTCGAGGCACATCGAAAACTAGTTGGGCAAACGGATTAAAAGGCACTTGTTCGCTCGCATTTTAGAGCAAAACAAACAAACAAATCAACTTTTTCTTTATGTCCAAAAGAGTACAGATAATTGTTATTTAATTCCAGTTGACAATAAATTAAAGTTCGATTTTCATTCCTGAACAAAGAAAATAAAAACGGTTAAACCACTTATTTGAAAATAACAAACGGTTTAGTGCTTAAGGAAAAAAAATTGTGGAGTAACTTCGTGCACTAAGTATGAGCCATTACTGGTATTCTGTTTTGTCGTTGTCGTTCCCTTTCGCTCTCCTTTCGTTTCTGTTCTAGTGATAAGTTCTCCAGGCATCATGTAACCTTATCAGACCTTCTAAAGATATGCCAAAAATTGCAATATAGAGAAAAAGGCAGTCCTAAGCAAATTAAAAATAAACACTCGGCTTTAAGTTCATATCCCTCCAATTATTGCCTTGAATAACTGCGTAGCCGCCAGTGTGGACCACAGCTATTATGATTTGTCAAACGTTTTTG
>NC_090896.1:40610883-40633383 GCF_036669925.1 Montipora capricornis
AAACAACTGGAATTAAAATATATGACAACTACGATTGGCTCTTAAGAGCACAAGACTGACAATATGATGCAACTGGTATGCAAACATCTTCAAAAGAAGAAGCTATACGTACTTAATTATACCCAGTTGTGAAAGAGACTTAGTTAATAACCAACTTACTCATTTCATTTTTTATTTTATAGGTTTTCCTTTGCAGAAAGGTAGACATCAGTTCAAGAATCACCCTTCCTGGGCAGAAGATCAGTGTGAAACCATTCAATTTGAACCATTCATATTTTACCCTCACCAAAAGATCTTCATACAGCTTACTGTGAATCATGTGAACTACTCTGATCCAGCCTATGTCCATGAAGCCACCACTCCTTGGGTTGAAAGTGTGAACAGTACTCAATTCACCGCATGCGTGACCAGAGCAGGAAGAAATGATTACCCATCAGATAGCTTTGCTACTGTGGATTGGATCGCTTATCAGGGAGCTCCTCCCGGAGGAATTGCGGGCGAGAAAAAGTTTTCTCGTTGGTGGACTGGAACTAGTTGTCAGACTGTCACTTTGCCAAACGTAAGTAAACTCAGTACATTGATGTCTTTCCTCCACGGATTTATTGCCTCTATACGAGGAGCGACATAATGGTTAATTTTGAAATTCTATAGACTATCCTTCCAACCACCAAACAGACTACGTATACGCGCAAATTCGCTTCAGGTAACACTACAGATTTTGAAAGTGTGTTTAATTGCATCAGCATGCAAAAAATGGTGGTATTGCAAGCATTTGCAGCGCCTATTTCCGTGAATGAGATAATTGTTTGGGCACTTTGATTTTGGTAATGAAGTATAAAGCCAAACAACCTTTTCAACTCGGTGTGCTATCGCACCCAACCAATTGATCGCATATGCTCAAGATTTTCTCAACAACGTTTGTCACTTTAGCAGAGTCTAAAAACCTACGGGTTGGACTTAGATGTTTCCTTTAATTTTTAAATTATCAGGGGAAATTCTCTTCACAACCTACTGTCTTCGTAACAGCCGAGCACTATAGATCAAGCCTGAAGCATGACGCAGCCAGTGTCTGGTTAGAAGACGTATCTGCACGTTCTTTTAAGATTTGTATCCGAGAACTACAGAACTTTGCAGGAGTTCACGATGACATTTCTGTGGTGAGCAGTGCGTACTAATTTTGTGATTTAGTGATGAGCTGTCCAGGGTTATAAAGATGTTGTTCTTTGGTTCGACTCTATGTATAGCTAGACTAAGTCTTGTCGCAAATGAAGAAAAAGGTTCCATTTCTAGCTTTTCGTTCTCGTTCCACACAAGAGAAACAATAACAACAACAACAGCAACAAACTTAAGGACATTTCAGAAATTTTTATGGAATTTTAGTAGTATCAGGAAAACATTCGCATTTTTTACTGTTTTTAAAATCATGAAAACCGTGAGTTGTCCTCTTCAATTCAAGCCCAATATATATATATATATATATATATATATATATGTATTTTTATTTTATTTTTTTTTTTAAGTCACGCCCAATCGACCCAGCCTGTTACGTGACACAAGCTCGTGGATAGACTGACTTTGAAGGGACCTTGAATAAGTTTATATTCAGAGGCATCCAACGTCTGAATGTTTTAAAATTTGTCTGAATCACCTAAAAAGGTTTCCACAATACTTGCATAAACCAACACATGAGGATTCGATCGCTAAGTAACCTCTGTGCATGCTCAATACAGCGAGTTTCGATCCATGGCAGAGGTCTCTTTTCCCGTACTCGTTAGCACAGAAAACGCAAAAGAAAATAGACCTCTGCTACCGGGGAAGTTCTAGGGGCACTTCAGGTCTGTAGAAATTTCTAGGTGGCTAATGTTTGCCTCGTCTGAAAGTTCTATCAGTCATGAAAGGTGATTTCATTTTAGACTGTATCGACCTTATTGCAATTCCTATGATCCTGGCTAAAGACACATTTTGCAAAGACTGTCCGTTGATTTTGTATATGTGTAATAACATGGGATCGAAGTTAATTAAAGATTAATTTCACGCGTATCTTTATAGTTTTCACAAAATTGCCCGAGTGGCACATTGCGATTACATGTTTATCGCATAAACGTCCAAACTTAGAGTTCAATTCCGCAACAAATGAACACTGTCTTCAGTCTTAAAATTTCAGCAACACGCTTTCATTTGGTTAATTAAGGTCAATTCCATAACTCGTTGCTGTCAACAGAAATAATTATTATAAGCATTTTATTTGTGGATAAAGATTCTCTTGTAACCTCGCTTGCCCTGGCTGAGCAACTGTTAACCAATCAGGCCCCAGTTGTTCAAACGATGGATAGCGCAATGCACTGGATAAATCACTATGCAGCGGATAAACACTCGCAAAATCAATCGAGTTATCCAGTGGATAGTGATTTAACCGGTGAATAGCGCGCTATCCATCACTTGAACAACTGGGGCAACCTGACGCTTGCTTTGGCTGAGCAATTGATAACCAATCAGAATCAAGTAATAAGTACCAAAGGTGCCCTAGGCCATGATTAACAAAAAATGTCCTCCATCTCAGCCAATCAAAATTCAATAATTTTGCGGTATCCGTGTGATAAACGAGAGAATCCAAGGTAGAGTGTCTCCTTATACAAACCATGAGTTCTTTGCATTCCGACAGGTAATGGAAGTAAATTCGAGCATAAAAACACTGACTACCTATTTGTCTGTTCTTCTCCTTAGAATTGGTTGGCGTTCGAGACCTTACACAGACCGTTATTTTCAGAGCACAGTAATGTCAGCTTTCCAAATGGTATCTTACCTTCCAAGAGTAACAATTTCGCTTTTTGCCAGGTATGGAAATGTAACAATGATAAAAAAAAAATTGCCCCGAAGAGGGCAAGGGGTTACCAATCCCATTTTCATGTGCACATTTGTTTGCAGATTACATTTACTAGTGTGCCAATATCACTTGCCATGTCAACGGAACATTCATTATATCCCCATTTTTCACTTTCCCTCCTAACAATCCGAGCTGCGATGACCAGAATCACATTTCCCATTGCAGGAGATACTGATAACAGTACAAATTTTCTTGTAGCGATAAACATAATGACTTAATTTGTATATCGTCATCCTTAAACACTTAGTAATCACTAGATACAGTAACGTTAAACAAAATCTCATCTTGAGTGGACTTCATCATGAGTACGGTTGTATGGCCGCACAATCAAAATTTTCAAAATGACCATCTTCAAAGCCAATCTATTTGGATATGGCCGCTTTAGTCTTAGTTCAAATATAATCTCTCCGAGGCGTTTCCGCATATGCCTCATAATTAAAAGAGCAGAAGATTCGTCTTCTTTGTTTAAAAGTCTCTGAAAAATGAAACAAGACAGAACTAAACAATTTCCCATGGTACCAAGCGTCGATAACAAGCGCAAAGCCCTTGAATTTCAATGAATTTTGCTGCATAACCCTGGTGGAAAGTGCAACTCTGTAATTATAAATGTGGTAAAGATCCAAAGGCCAACTTGCTCTGATTTTTTTTTTTTTTGTTCTACTGCTTAATGATTGCGATGGTAGTCGTACTGGTTCTGTTTAGTGGAGATTATAGTTTGTTAACTAATTTAACGGTTTTATTTTTTGCCAGAAAGACTCTGCACTTTGCAATTAACTCGCCATGAGAGGGAGAAATTTAAGTAAACGCCACCTTTTGACAAAGATGCAGGGTTTTTTTTTTTTTTGGTGATTTACAGGATGTGAGTTTTACACGGACGTACAATAACTACCCAACAGTCATACTTACAGCCAAGCATTCTAGCGGAGGAGGGAATGCATCTCCGGATTGCAACGGAATTGTCAACTGGATTGAGGTAGAGATTTAATTAAAAATGCTTGTGGGTTTCCTGGAAGCGAGAATAGGAAAAAAGCACTTCGGGGTTGATACGATTGCTCAAAATAAGAGAGCAACCCTATCAAATATAAGCCATAATAATTTGGAGAATTTCCCTTACTCACTAAAGTTGAAATTCAAGGCTTTCCCAGGCGCGAAATCCCAGAAAAGGGGTGTATTATTTAGCCATGTCAAGCCATCTTGGAAACATTAACTTAAAATTATCACCGCGGGCACGAAACTAGTACCGCTCCTAAACCGCGCGTCTCATTGAAAAAGAAAGAGATTCGTAGGCTCCTGCCCTGGACACTGATTTGTCAGTTGTCGTCTCCCCGTTGCCTAGCAACGGTAACCAGCCTATTATCTTTCCCACGAGCACAATACACCATTAACATCAATAGTTACACACCATACTTTGGTTCTTAAGATTTGTATTCAGTTCTTTGTTTGTCAGGGTAAGAGGAAAAATGCCGCAAGCAAATATTAAACTATCCGATCACCTTTTATAAATTGTTATATTTGAAGTGTAGTCAGCCAGTTTCAATCCATAGCCTATCGTGTTCCTTGATTGACTGGCCAAGGGGGGAGGGTGGGGGGCAGGAATGGTGAAAGAATTCGTAATGTATCAAAGAGGTTGTAATACCCTCGCATCCAGAGCACGCCAAAACAAATGGAAAGGTCTTGAAAACGAGGCTGTCATGTTATACGCAGTTCATTTCGCATTTTGAGTCACTTTTGCTCACCGTTCTTGTTTTTCCCTTAAGTTTATCAGCATCGCAAGCTTCAGAATCTGCGTCAAAGAGCTATTTGTTCAGCGGTTTGACCCACTAACTGTGTCGTACGCGGTGTTAGCAGGTAAATAAGTTAATTTTGTGTCATTTTACCATTTAGTCGCCCCTTCTCGCTATACAACATAACGTAAACGAAATAAGAAATACGAAATTTTGCACACTGACTTTTTTGAACGTCAAATGACGTTCACTTAAAACTTGATAACGACGTTTCGACTGAAAATGACTTAAGGTTGACCGAAGGTTTTCGGTCAAAAAACTTTTAGCCTGAACAGTTTTCAAATACCCAATTCACAATCCAATTTTTTACATCCCTGCCTCCTCTTGTATTTGCTGTTTTATTCAAACCTTCCTTCAATGTTCTAAGGAGTTATTTTTATGTTTTGCTTTATTTGGTTGCCAGTTTCCAGTCGTTGAATTTGACTAAATTTCGTGACACATCCCCTTTAAAGGGCCAGTGTCACGCTATTTTAGTCAAACTTCAAAACACTAAAAGAAGTTCTCGCATCAATGAAAACCACAAAATAATGCTGTAGTTTTGTTGCCAATGACCATTCAAGTGCACTGAAGCTATTATTTGTTGCTTGTAGCCAAGCATGGAGAGGATGGAAATGGATTGAAACTTGAAAAAAACTGGCAAGTTTGGAGACAGTGTTTTCAGAAAGACACCAAAAATCTAAAAAAAAAAAAAAACGAATAGCTCTTTGTGCCATAAATATAAAGTACTTCATATCTTGTCAGTGGGTTGTCTGGAATGTTGTACGTGTGAGCTTAAGAACTAATTTAGATTTTCACCCATTTTGACCTAAAACAGCAAACTGAGCATGACAGTGTCCCTTTAACTATCAAAGGTACCTACGTACTGGGTTAGGTTGGGCCTGTTCTAGAATAAGAAACACAGCATGCAACATCTCATTTTCTCTTTAGACGTAAATTAGCCTTTGCAGACAAAATCAAGCGATCACGAGTTGGTTTTGTTCTTGAGATTTTTTCGAGTGAGAAAAAGAACTTCACTCGATCACTGTCGACCTGATCCGTCTCGTTAAGGTGATTCCTCAGTATGACACTGCGCATCCTGTACTGCGCATATAGTGTGCCAATATTTATTAATTAGTCCATTTATCTCGTTCCCAGAGTCTTCGTTCACCTTGACCAGCAGGTCGGGAAACGAGCGACTCTGGGATAATTTGTTTCGAATGACGAAATACTTGTCATGAACACCATTGCGCAGGCGTAAGCTCAACGCCAAAATGGTGAACTTACGGGGTGGAGGATTTGTTTCACGATGGCATGCAACCCACCCTAGAACTGAAAAAGGAACAATATGATGTGATTAAAGCGATAACATATCTATGTGCTGAATTTGTTACCAACGGGCTGTGTTGTCAAGTGTTGCCTGGGATTTTCGATTAAAATTTGAGTAGTGTGGAGGTGTAAAGCAGATTGTGTCGCTGCTTAATGCACTGGTCCGGGATCAGAGACTGTCTTTGAATCGTGGAAGATTAAGGAGAGCGAAACACCAGACTCTGAAACCGGATTCTCTCCAAAAGAATAAATCCTTCTTCTAATCAGAAAACTATGTCGTCTTTGAAGGATCTTTCAAGTGAGATTCTTCGTCACTAAATAAGGTTTAGGATTCTTCGCAAAAGAACATGAGATCTTTGGGTAAAATATCCTTGGTGTTCTAAAGATGTAGAGGTCTTGAAGAACCTATTCAAATCATAGATTCCAGGTCCATGGACCACCACTGTGGACCCGGTCCATGGACCCCTTCGTGGACCCGGTTCATGGAATACTCCTGTGGACCACCCCTCATTTTGTACAGTTTCAAGCAGAAAAATCTCTGGACGAGAAAGAGAAGTCATCCTGGCACTTATCTGGAGCATAAGCAATAATTATTGTCCCTTACAGAGACATGAAAAATTCAAGAGGCTTTAACGGGGTCGGAACCCATGACCTGTGGGATGTCGGTGCAATGCTCTACAAACTGAAGTATGAAGCCACTTAGTTGAGAGCAAGTCATGTTTTGCATACTTCGTCCTCTTGGGGCTTTAGCATGCTTTCTTGGGCTGGTCTTTCTTATGCCACGCTGGTAGGTCTGGACTCAGCCGACCGGTTGGTTCAGTTGGTTGAGTATCGGACTATTGTGAGGTAGAACGCGGGATTAAAACCACGGCCGGACCAACACAGGAGGAGAAAATGCTGCCTTTGTAATGACATCATCAAATGGCTAGACTCTCTAGTCTTCTCGGATATGGACAATAAACCGTAGGTCCCTGTAACGGCCGATTAAATATTTCGTCATTTTTTTTTTAATTAACCGCGGAGGGTTACGCGAGATCTTCGTGCATTGGTGAGGACTGCGTGTAAATATGTCGCGAGTATGTACCATGTAGCATGCAGGTATTGTGCAAAAGCAGTCTGGCAAAGTGCCCCACAAAGTATTGATCATTGACCCTGTAAAGCCACTAGGGGAGTGGTCAACTACATATTAGGAGGAATAGGTGTCTATAAGAGACAATTGCTTAAATCAGTAACCCATACCTAGGAGCGACGTTTTCACAGACCGCGAGTTATTGACGTCATAGAATCACCGAACAGGAAATGTCTTTGTTTCTTGTGGAAAAGGTAGTCTTAAAATAGATTGGTCCGCAAAACTGCCTCGACATAGGCTTAATATGGAAGTTGTTTTCTCCTAATCATCGGCTCTTGCTCAAATTGTCCAGATAAGCGCGTCCATGAAGGGGTCCATGGACAGGGTCCACAGGGGTGGTCCATGGAGGTCAACACTTATGGCCATCCGTCAAACTAACATTGGACATTTCTTTACAATTACACGACGCAATATCCCATCTTAATATGACAAGCTTATCATTGTAAAAAAAATGAAAACAGGCAGAATTAGAGCTTTAGTTCAACAAGAAATAGCATTTCTAAGCAAAGCCGCGCTGATATACAGTAATTAGGTCTAAAAACCACTTTGAAGACGGTTATCTTTCAATTCTTTTGCTGGGTATCACTATGTCAATACTCTAAAAAGTTCGCCTCTCCGGGAGCTTGTCTCGTTAGTCGAGTGGAACTGTACGGAGAAGCCATCGATCCGGGTTTAACTCTTTGCTTCGCTTGTTCTAAATCTTCTCTGTATGTTGAAAATATTTGTTTCCTTGGAGTAGATTTGAAGTCTAAAGTAGATTCATTGTACGTCGTGTAAGTCGAAAAAAAAAAGGAAATGTCAGTTTGAGGGATGGCCATAAGTGTTGATCGTCCATGGACCTGGGATCCGTGTTTTGTATATGTCCGGTCTTGAGGGAAGTATCATTTTGCTGCTTTTCATAATTGCTTTTCATTGTATACATACGTAAACAAATAATGGCTGTTCTCCACCAAATAATGACAGTTCTTAAATATAGATTTATACTTCTAGTTGGATAACCACGTTGACTTTTAGAATATTATTCTTCCATGAAAATTTGTCCTGCTTTCCAAATTTAGAAAATATATATACATACACAAGGTAATTCATACAAGCCATGATCACAAATTATACTCCTCTGTTAATTTCGCCAAAATTAATGTTGCAGAACTCAGGTGACAAATACAAATTTCTGAAACTTAAACGCCTAAAAACACTAATGATTTTTAAAAGTCTATGCGGCATGAAATCAGCCAAACTATTTAGTTAATAAGATAAGTCCCTAGAAATGGAAACAGTTTGTAAGCTCCATTAACATGAAAAAGAAATTCTCTTGAAAAGTGTTACATATACAAAAACAATATTTTTGTAGTTAAAATCTATCCTAAGGAAAAAAAAGCCAATTTGGAACTAATTCAAAGCACACACCCATAGAAAAACTGCACTAAACTCTAGTTTGTAGACATGCTAGCTTTTTTGGATACTCTAGGTTGACCCCACAATGTACCCCCGAACAGAGCAGAAAGACTGTATGAATTTACTTCCAGAAGAACCTCATTGTCAACAATAGTGAAAAGCTGTTGTTCATAATCGTCGGTCTCTGTGCAGAGCATATCAACATCCCCACTTGAAACTGTTCACATAATCATTAAAGTCGTCAATTTCCTGTGGAAAAGCAGAGAGGTGCACACCGAAAGAAAATAAAAAATGCAAAAGCCAAAAGTTCTTCAGGAGGTTAAGACTAGTCATCCTTAATACACCATCTTAATATTCCATTTTTCCAGATGAGTGGAGGTCAGTAATTATTTTGAACCCTCGAACTTGACATATTGGATGTAATAATACTTTTTACATTATTACCCTGAGAATGTTTATTTCCCATCTTACCCCCCAAAATAATGTCATCCTTTCCTCACTGCCAAAGTTTTGAAATGGTACTATTCTCTTCAACTCACTGACTAACAATGCACAAAAGACAGTTTATTTTAAAACTCCAATCAGGAGCAGAGACTTGCCTACAACCTTGAATCTAAACATTTCTTTTGTTGGCATGAAAAATAAATTACATTGACAACTGTGCATACAACATAACGACGCCACTCTGACAAAGTTAAATTGAGGGGTTGTGTAGAATAAGTTCTCAAATTACTAGAAATACGGCACAGTCTGCAATGTTGCTGTTACAGCCCGTACTCGTTCTGGAAGAGTTACAAAGAAGCCCGAGAGACTGGACCTGTGAATAGTTATACTAACCCCACCCTAGTGTGTAGGACTTAGAGTGTCATGTGACTTTCGTTGTTGTTCCCGCTCTTGTTATCGAAGGTTTTTGTACGTTTAGCATCTCGCTCGTATACATCCCCTTTGTAAATCGATGTGTAGCCGAGTCCAGTGGATTAAAGTTGTGTTACGCTTCAGTGTCTCGTCGTAATTCCTAACATGGTCCTTCACAGCCGGAGACAAGGAGATATTTCAGCAGTAAATTTGTAATACTTTGAAAGGTCATCAGTTGCAACCACATGGCCACCGGTTCCTCGAGCAAAATGGAAGACTTATCTCAACCCACAGTCGATCAAATTCGCGAAATGCTTGGAAAAAAGGGATTGCCGACTACTGGAAAGAGAAAAGTCTTACTGGAAAGGTTAGTGAACGCTCAGCGTGATTCGAAGTCAAATGTTATTGCACCAGAATTAAAGGAAGGTTGGAATTTCGCCGAAGCTTCGAAGGAACCTCTTCAAGTGAAAAGTGAAGTTGAAATTCAGGAGGTTAGTTCGATTAGACGTAAAGCCAGAGCCTTGCAAATGGATATGGATGCGTTGATTCAGGATATTTTGTATCTAAGTCAAAATGCAAGCAACAAAATCAAAGTGCAGTTGAGAATTGAAAGGCTAACTGTGTACCGTGAGAATTATCTTCAACTGAGAAATGAATTAATTGCACTTGTTGCAGAGGATATGATGGAGGAGGAACTCCGAAGATGGGGAAAAATTCTGAGTGAAGTAGATAAAGCTGTGGATGCTGCTCATGAATTCCTAAATAAAGATTGCGATGTGGGAGATCACTCCTCGAAGGATATTGCATACAGTGACAGTCGTGTATCCTCAAATCTGAAATTACCGAGAATTGAGTTGCCAAAGTTTAATGGCGATGTGTTGAAATTTCAAAACTTCTGGGATCAGTTTGAAGCTGCAGTGCATAACAATGTTGATTTACCAAATGTTCAGAAGTTTACTTATCTACGCTCGGTGCTAACTGGAAATGCCTTGAAAGCAATAAACAGATATGAAGTAACCGGATAAAATTATGAAGCAGCTGTTGAATGCCTTAAACACAGGTATGGAAGAAAACGTATGATCATCTCATTTCTAGTGAAATCTGTCATCAAGATGGATGCTAAGTCAGTTGTTAATGCATCCTCCCTCAGAGATCTCTATGATACCTTTATGAACAGAACTAGAGCTTTAGAGGCTCTTGGAGAAGATCCAATGAGCCATGGATGTATTTTGTTACCCCTTTTTGAGACCAAGTTACCACCTCAGTTATTGTAAAAATGGGAGTTGACACTTGCAGACACTCAAGAAGATGAAATAGGCCTTGAATTGTTCTTTAAATTTCTTAACCGACAAGTTGTGTCCAAAGAAGCAGGAGAAAGAAGTTCAAATGGGAACATCACCCCAGGCAATCACAGTTTTGATAAAGGTAAAGAAAACCGAAGAAAGTCTTTATCTCCCAAAATGGGTGGTGAGAATGAGATGTATACTGCTTCTGCACTACTTGGTGAAACACGCCCTCCAAAACAGCCAAATTGTAATTTCTGCAAGGCAGATCATGACCCACAAAATTGCCCAATGTTTAATGAAAAATCACTTGATGGTAGATGGAAACTAGTGCAAGAGAACAAACTGTGTTTCAATTGTTTAAAACCTAGCAACCACAAGCACTTCTCCAGAATTTGTCGCCATCCTAAGTGTTCTGTAGCGAATTGTGGTCACCGACATCACTGGTTATTGCATGGGCAGCAGTCAGTTGTTACACCTCGGCACCTAAGCAACACTAGTTTAAGTGGATTGGCTTCAACTAAGCCTGCATTACCTATGAGAGAAACACTCCTACAGTCGACAGCATTGGCCAGGTTAATTGTTAAGGGTCAAGAAATGACAGTCCGTGTTTTACTAGATTCAGGGAGTCAACGTTCGTATATACGAAAGAACATTGCAGAGGCCCTTGACCTGCAAGGTCCCTCAGAGCTATTAAGTGTCACAACGCTAGGTGGGGAAACCAGCGAAACGAAGAGATTCCAAAGAGTGAAATTTACCCTTTCACCAATTAGGGGAGATTCAAAGGTGGAGATGGAGGCCCTTTCTATTTCCAAAATTTGTAATCCTCTCGGGCCAGTACAGATGGACTTCCATAAGAACTCTCATCTTCAAGGCTTAACTCTTGCAGATAGTTATCCTCGTGGTTCAGTTCAAGTAGATGTTCTTATTGGTGCAGATCACTACTACTCATTTGTGACTGGGGTCTGTAAGAGAGGTAGTTCCAGTGAGTCACTTGTTGCTGTTGAATCTTGCCTCGGCTGGATTGTCACGGGACAAGTAAACCGCCAATCAAGGCAAACTTCATCCATGCTGACAGTTGTAGAAAACGGTGGAGTTAACGAAACATTGAAAGGATTCTGGGAACTGGAATCAATTGGTATTGCAGAGAACGAGGACCCTGTTATGTCACAAGAGGAAGAATGTGCTGTTGCTGACTTCAATAGAGGATTGAACTTTGATGGACATAACTATGAGGTGCGACTACCATGGAAACGAGATCCTCCAAAGCTAGAAAGTAATTATGCACAAGCTTTGAGACGCCTGGAAAGTGTTGAAAGAAAGTTAAAGCAAGACCCTGTGAAAGCTAAGGCTTACAAAACAGCGATCAACGAATATGTAGAGAAAGGTTTTGCAGAGGAAGTACCTGATCAGAGTGATGACAATGGAACTGTGCGGTACTTACCGCATCATGCTGTATTTCGTGATGACAAAAGAACGACAAAATGCAGAATCGTATTTGATGCTTCCGCACGAGAAGGAGGTGATGCCTCCCTTAACGATTGTATTCTTCCTGGTCCTCCTTTACAGCCGAACCTTGCATCTGTACTGATTCGATTTAGAACACACAAAATTGGTCTCATAGCAGACATTGAAAAGATGTTTCTGCAAGTCAAACTAGCACCAGAGGACAGAGATGTTCACCGCTACCTGTGGAGAGATTTACGGCCTAACGAAGCACCAAAGGTGTACAGAATGCAGAGATTGACTTTCGGTGTGAACGCAAGTCCTTTCCTTGCAATTGCTACAGTCCATGCTCATGTAAACAAATACAAAGAAATGTCCCCGTATGCAGTAGAAGAAATTTTACAAAATATGTATGTCGATGACTGCCTGACAGGAGCCGATACAGTAGATTCAACTTTGAAGCTTCAACAAGAAATGTCAGAAATTATGATGACAGCAGCATTCAATTTGACCAAGTGGGCAAGTAACTCAGAGCTAGTAATGGATGCTATTGACCCAGCTAAAAGAGCCTCATCGCCATTCGTGGAGTTCAATTCGAGCGACCCCCTAAAGGCACTTGGCGTGTCATGGGACTTGAACTCTGACCACTTTAGATTCCTCGCACCGAGTGGAATCATCTCATCCCATGATCCAATGTCAAAGAGAAGTCTACTTAGTCTGGCATCGAAAATGTTTGACCCACTGGGACTGATATCACCCTTCACTGTTAGAGCCAAAATCCTTTTCCAAGAGTTGTGGTTGAAAGGATTACAGTGGGATGACCCGTTAGATAGCGACACTAAAGCAAAGTGGTTAAGTTGGAAGTCTGAGTCGTTGCAGCTAAAGGATGTGACTATCCCTCGATGCTTCGGAAATGGTATTACGCAAGACTCTGTGGTAGAGGTGCATGGTTTTGGAGATGCTTCCCCCAAGGCGTATGGAGCAGCAGTTTACATTCGAATAAGAGACAAGCAAGACAATGTATCCTCACAGCTGTTAATATCCAAGCCCAGAGTCGCGCCCATTAAGAAGGTGTCACTTCCAAGGCTGGAACTTTTAGCAGCAGTTGTAAATGCCAGGTTGCTAAAATTTGTTGTAGGGGCTTTGCCATTGAAGGTGGCTAGGGTTGTGTGTTGGTCAGATAGTATGGTGGCACTGCATTGGATAAAAGGGCAGAGTTCTTCCTGGAAGCCATTTGTTGCCAATGGTGTGGCTGAGGTACAGTCAACATGGGATCCTGAGTGTTGGAGGTATTGTGGAAGTAAGGAGAATCCTGCAGACTTGTTGACGCGTGGGTTAAGCTGTAGTGATATGATTTCAAGCACTTTGTGGTGGAATGGACCCCAATGGATGTCTTCGCCTTGTGAACCACTACCCGCTCAACCCGAAAACGAAGCTGCTCCCGCCGAAGCTTGCGAGGAAAAAAGAACTACCCATGTGTATACAGCAGTCGTTGCAGAACCACTGATTGATATGTCACGCTGCGGGACATGGTTAAAGTTGATTCGAGTAACTGCTTATGTATTGAGAGCGGTCAAATTGTTTAAGACTAAGTCTAGGTCTTGTGAAAGGGAACTGTCGGCGGACGAGGTGAGGCAAGCCGAGATTAAATGTTGTATGTGGGTGCAGGAAGTGGTCTACAAAGAAGAATTCGAGAAACTGAAAGCTGGAGAGGTACTTCCCAGTAACAGCCGCCTCCTGAAACTGGACCCTTATTATGACAGAGATGATCAGGTATTAAGAGTTGGCGGGAGACTACAGTTTGCTGATCTTCCCGAACAGAGCAAGCATCAAATAATCTTGCCTCACGGACATCCTGAAGTTGCCAAGATGGTGCAAGATGTACATAAGAACATGTTGCATGCTGGTCCAGAAACGGTATTATCAACTTTAAGGCAGAAAGTTTGGCTAACTCAAGGAAGACGTGAGGTTAAACGTGTTATCAGAAGATGTGCAGCTTGCCAAAGACAACGGGTTGGACCTTGTGCCCAGAAAATGGGTCAGCTGCCAGAGGAGGGAATTTCCTGTTCACGAGCTTTCGCGCATGTTGGGACTGATTTTACGGGACCACTGTATGTGAAAGAGGGCTTAAACATTAAGAAAGCATATGTGTGTATTTTCACATGCGCATCATCTCGTATGGTTCACCTGGAACTTACACATAGTTTGACAACTGATGAGTTCCTTCAAGCTTTTAGTCGCATGACGAGTCGCAGAGGTCTTTGCCATACAGTGTGGTCAGACAATGCACAAACCTTCAAGGCAGCAAGCAGGGAAATTCAGAAGTTATACGATGAACCCACTACTGAAAGTCAAAGAATGTGGAGTACGCTGGATCAAGATCAAATCAAGTCAGAGTTCTCATCACGAGGGATCAAGTGGAAATTCATCACAGAGCGTTCCCCATGGAGAGGTGGATGGTGGGAACGATTTTGCAGAATGATAAAAGAACCACTGCGCAAGGTCCTTGGAAGGGCACTTCTCACCTTTTCTGAGCTAAACACGTTGCTGGTCAGAATCGAAGGTATCATTAACTCGCGGCCGTTGACCGCAGTAAGTGATGATTGCAGAGACCCGTTACCTATTACACCTGCTCATCTTGCAATTGGTAGGCCAATTAACCAGTTACCGGAAAGGAAAGAAAGTAGCTTAGAGGAGACCAGTAAGAGGACTGTCGAAAGGTATCTCTACCTGCAGAGACTACTCAATCACTACTGGAAGCGTTGGAAACAAGAGTACCTACATCTCCTATCGGTAAGAAACAAGTGGCATAAAGAGATCCCTTCTATTCGAGTAGGCGACATTGTACTTATTTCTGACGACAATGTGCCGCACACCAAATGGCCGTTGGCTAAAGTTGAAAGGGTTTATCCAGGTAACGACGGGCTTGTACGGACCGCTACAGTTAGAGCGCATAACAGTTTCTACAACAGACCCGTTCAACGTTTACACAAGTTAGAGATTGAGTCAGCAGCTTCACAAGTAAGCCCGGAAGCAGAGGATCCAGTCCATGGTGGGGAGAAGCCACAAACGAACACTGTTCATGCTGCAAGTATACCTGTTTCCAAGCCTAATTTAAGCGTTGTCCTCCCCGAAGGAGGACAAGGTGGGGAGAATGTTACAGCCCGTACTCGTTCTGGAAGAGTTACAAAGAAGCCCGAGAGACTGGACCTGTGAATAGTTATACTAACCCCACCCTAGTGTGTAGGACTTAGAGTGTCATGTGACTTTCGTTGTTGTTTCCGCTCTTGTTATCGAAGGTTTCTGTACGTTTAGCATTTCGCTCGTATACATCCCCTTTGTAAATCGATGTGTAGCCGAGTCCAGTGGATTAAAGTTGTGTTACGCTTCAGTGTCTCGTCGTAAATCCTAACAGTTGCATTGTCCTTTTGTTTCACAAAATACTTATTTTATCGGAAATATAGGCTGCTGTAAAGTTGCTTCCAAACATACTGTAAAAGCATGACGTCTGTGTCTAGATAATGAAACTAAATAAGCCAGTTAGTTCATTGATTCCAGTACTTAGCTCTGTTTGTGGTAGAGTACCTAAGGGTATCACTGATTCCCTTATTGGCCCCTGGGCGTGAGATTTTACGGATTTTACTCGGTCTAACGCCAGATTATTTTACTCGTCAACAGGGTCATCCTAGGGCATTTGAGGTGTCCATAAGCTTAACTCTTCAAAACTTTGTCCCTTCTATTAAATGAGATGCTAAACAATCACAGAATTTGTTTCAAGGTTTTTCAAACATTTGTTAGTATTAAGTTGTTTGCGGGTACATATAGAGAGGCAACGTGTATTAAAGTTATAGAAAACTGAGAGACGATCAAGACCAACCTCATTCCTTAGGTCTCTCTTCTCTGGTTCCTTGCCTCACAACAACAAAGGAAGAAGAAAAGAGAGAGCATGGGCGCGAGGTTGGATAAAGGTTCCACAGGCAGCCCAAGCTCAGTATACGATTTACAGATTTTGTATGGGAAAATTAACTTTGAGCTTATAAATGGTGAAATAAGCTGTAAATATAGAAATAAACTTCACTCACCTCTACATACAGTTGTCCTCGTCTTTTCTGTGCAGTTGGAGGGCAAACTGTGTCCGTTTTAGCAGGGTTTGTGGCTTTCGAATTTTTACGATGTCGTTAGTTGTCATTTTCCGTCATAAAGAGAAGAAAGGCTGGTGACTCGCGGCGATCTCGTCCCACAAATTGCTCTCGCATCACAAAGCAACGGTCCGAATCGCCATAAAAACACCACAGCCTTAAGGCCAGATAAATTTTCCTATCTCATCAACTCCGCTCCGTTACCACACAGTGATTTTTGGCGGATAAATTCCAAATAATGTTCGGCTTTCTATAATCTGTCCATGCGTTCAGCTAGATGTGTGGCTACGGCCGTTATAGCTTGATAGCGATCGTATTATATTCTGCACTCTCAATGGACAATTTGAAACACTTGGCCAATGAGAGTGCAGAATGTAATACGATCGCAATCAAGCTATAACGGCCGTAGCGACACATCTAGCTGAACGCATGGACAGATTATAGAAAGCCGAACATTATTTGGAATTTATCCGCCAAAAACCGCTGTGTGTACCCGGAGTGGAAGTGATGTCATAGGAAATTTATTTGGCCTTAAGGCTGTGGTGTTTTTATGGCGATTCGGACCGTTGGTTTGTGATGCGAAAGCAATTTGTGGGACGAGATCGCGGCGAGTCACCAGCCTTTCTTCTCTTTATGACGGAAAATGACAACTAAGGGCATCGTAAAAATTCGAAAGCCACAAACCAGGCTAAAACGGAAACAGTTTTCCCTCCGATTGCACAGAAAAGACGAGAACAACTGTACGTAGAGGTAAGTGAAGTTTAGTTCTACATTTACAGCTTACTTTAGCATTTATAAGCTCGAAGTTAATTTTTCCATGCAAAGTCTTTAAATCGTATACCAAGCTTGGGCTGCCTGTGGTTGTTCAAAAGATAGCGCTACCCACCAGGTGCCAGTTCTTGAAACAATGGATAGCGCTATCTGCAGGAGGATAAATCTCTATTCAGTGGATAAAAAATAGCGGAACCACAGGCAGACAACCCTAAGGATACGAGAGCGTGTGACGTCACGTTATTTTGAGACAGTTGTAACAGTCGATTCAACTAATCGAGGAAAATGTTCCATAAAAACTTCAAATCGCGATGTCTCTTTTCGAAAACTCATTTTATGGAAAGCCAGATAAATAAAGTTCACTCACCTACTATTTTCTGCGTTGTCTTAAGTGATTTGATGGGTTTTTGGGACGCTTGAATTCCCTCTTTAGATCACAGGCGTCGTCACATACAATAGCGGTATTTCTTGTTTACAAACATTGAGGTCACATTTCTTTTGATATTCAAATTTGCCAACCACGGAACAAAAGAAGTCATTGTTTCAACAGCCAATTAGGTTCTGGTTGGCATATTAATAACAATAGATGACGTCACGAGAAACATCGCTATGGGAAGCTTTAGCAACGACGACTGGAACGGCAACGAGAACGTCATGTCAAAACGTAATTTCGTGTTATTGCAATCACTTCGCGACTACTCCAAGCTTTTTAATAAGACAAAGGTGTGGCAGTCCCTCAGGAATGAAATCGTTATGAGTGGCGCTTAATTTAGGGGAGAAAATGAGAATTTATCTCCAATTGCCGACGACCTCCATAAAACCTCAAATTTGGCTATTTCACGTTGTTGTTTTGCTGACGACGGCAAAGAAATGAACAAAAATGAAAAATGCACGTGCAGGGCGTGCAAAGCTATTGTTTTTGCCCTCTAATATGCAAATTTGTAACATTCACGTCGCCGTCCCCGTTGTCTTTGCTAAAGCTCCCTATTTTATGTGACGACGCGTGTGATCTGAAGAGGAAATCGAAGCATCCCAAAGACCCATCAAATCACTTTGGACAACGCAGAAAATAGTAGGTGAGTGAACTTTATTTATCTGGCTGTCCATAAAATGAGTTTTTGAAAAGAAACATTGCGATTTTAAGTTTTTATGGAAAAATGTCCTGGATTAGTTGAATCGGCCCGTTACAACTGATTCAAAATAACGTGACGTCACACGCTCTCTCATCATTGGGGTTGTCTGCCTGTGGCAGAACCAATTGCGCTGTCCAATAGATAGTAAATTCTGTGGTGGATAACATCATCCACATTTCTAACAACTGGGGCCAGATAAATCACTATCCAGTGGATAAACACTAGGAAAACCAATTGACTTATCAATTCGGTAGTGCTGGATGCAATGGATAGCGCTACCCACCCTTTGAACAACTAGGGCAAGAACTCGTACAGTCAAACAACCTTTGAACTCTCAAACACTTGACCACTTGACTTCAATAAGCAAATAATAATCGCCACTGTAATTAAATACTGTGGGCTGAGCAATTACGGAAAAAAATCCATGTGTAGTACCTGTAGTACATTCAAGTACAGAAAGAAGCTTTCTGGAATTCTGTATTACTCAAAAGAATGGCCATTTTTATAACTGACTTTTATGTGCTACAAGAAATAGGCTCTAAAAAATGGTTAAGCTCTATATTAGACCATCCTTTTTTTTTTTTATTTCATCATGAATGTTAAGCAACGTATTTGCTGAGTATTTGCATAACAAAATCAACAATTAAAGTTGGAGATAAGTCTTACAGAATTTCTATTTGTTCTAAGTACCTCAGTAAAATGTAAGGCAAATTCCATTGGATTGAGTTATAAATCTCGTTACATTGATTTGATTCTCTATATCTAATCTGGCCTCTTCCTCCAATGGAGATTGAAAACACGAGTACAGAGTAATGAAACCAAATGAAATTCGAGTAATGTTTTCAACCTGCCAAAAGAAAGGATTGCTTTGCATGCCAGAGAGCCGAACATTCCATTATATTTTCAAGCGTTCAGCAGCACTGTCACAAGCCGAACGAGTTTTCTTTGCATCAGTTATTCTTTCTCTACCCAAAAATCACCTGCTTCCAGGACACTTACATCTACGTACCTAACTACGAGAGGTTCATGTTATGGATTTATATGATAATATACAGCAACTTTAGGACTCGGTATGACCACATCTTAAAGACATAATTACTTAGTGAAAGATGATTCCATTCGATTAGATTTAATAGGCTCTCACTCTTTGCTTTGGCTCCACAAAAATCAATCGAATGTTTTGCGAAGCCAGCCAAACAAGCATGCGATGCTCTGTAAAATCCTTCACGAAAACCTTCGCGAGAGTCTCCTCGGGGCAGAAATCGATCGCTCATGCTCAGACTTTTAACCAATGAAAACGTTTATCCTAACACATTATCTCAGAATCGCTCGTTTACCGACCCGCTGGTCAAGGGGAACGCAGACTCTAAGAAAGAGATTGAAATTGGTCAAATTTGCAACATTGAAAATATGGTGCAATTCGATCATACACGCTGAAACAGTTCTCAAAACACGTGAGGGAAGTTATGAATTCCGAGAACATGGCGAATTTTGTTGTTTCAACCTACGATAATCTAGATAGACAAGTACAATAGTGTTTTATTCATAAACGAGCACGGTGACCTATACATTTATTGCATTATTTCGGTGTACAAATTATCCCCTTCAAATAAAAGAATAATAATAAAGAAAAAAAGATATAGCTAAAAGCGTTCACAGAGGCCCTTACCCAGGGATGAAAATTACGATCTTGAAAACAACGACTCGGGAAACGTTTTTGAGTGGATGTCTTTCAAGTTGAGTGATTTTTCCATAAACTATATAAGAAAGTGTTCCATATGCTCTAGACTTTCTACTATCAGTTGTTTTTTCAAGTGTTACTTTAAAAACCCTCTCGTTTAGCTACCGCAAAGTGTACCCTGAGCCGATGAACTGAAATAACGCGCGTGTTTAGTATCAGTACCGGCATCAATGGGGTAAGATTGGCCCATTATATCTCTTAAGCAAGCACAGTGACATATCGTTTTTTGTAGTTCTCAAAACAGGGATTAGTAGGAAACATTCAGGGAAAGTTTCAAGAAAATTCTTCTGAGGAATCACAAATGGAGAAACGTTTTTTTTTTTTCTTGAAAAATGCGAAAATTAAATAATTTTTCATCTTCTCAAAAAAATACACTCTTCAGCTGAACTTGTCAACAATGAAAGCTACAATTTTTGCTTTCATTTTCAGATATCTGCCCTGATGACTGGATGTATTTTAAAGGATATTGTTACCAAAAAATATCATCCTGTGATTCCTGGAGTAACGGTCAGAGCAGGTGTTCTACACTGGGAGCCAATCTCCCCAGTGTTCACAGCCAAGAAGAAAATGTCTTTCTGCAAAACTTACACAACGGAGAAAATGGTTGGCTTGGTTTGTCTGACATAAATAGTGAAGGAACGTTCGTTTGGAGTGATGGAACTCGATTTGACTTCCATTACTGGGCAACGAATCAACCCAATAACTTTCACAATGAGGATTGTGTTCATTCTCTTGGCTTACTTAAGGATCACAAATACAAATGGAATGATGTCAACTGTTCAACCTGTCATAAGTACAGCTGCAAGAAAGGTATAGTTAGCATGACGTTAGCATGAAGGATAGTCCCCTTCAGGGCCCCTCGGGCGAAGGCTAAACTGAATGGTCCTCGTCCCCACGTGGCTGTTTCAAAGCGAACTGCACTCCTTTTTTCTGAGTAAGCCAATCGCAATGTAGCTTTCACGCTGGTACCGAGGTTCGTGTTAAAAATTTCCACCAAAACTGACTCCATTGATACATTGCCAAAATGGTGGATCTTGGAGAAGCGTTCAACATTGTACACCAGCGTCAAATTCGCGACAAGTCAATATCGAGGTGCTTATTTATCCGACAAGATCGGTTTTGAATGAGCGACTGTGGTGTAAAGGAAAGAAAACTAAAACTAGTTGGAACAAGTATCTGAAGTTTGAGCGTAAGGGAGGTATTGGCCGAATTCACACTAGAGACGAGCAACCCATCTTGGACGGGTTTCTCGTCTGAGATGAGTTTCCCGTCTTAGTGTGAAATCAGGTTGAGACGGGTTTTAGACGAGAAACTCGTTCAAATTTACCCGTCCACTTACCCGTCTGAGTCAACGAGTTTTTAAAGACGAGTATCCCGACTAGACGAGAAACTCATCAAATGCATCACGAATTCACACTTAGACGGGTTTCCAGGTCGAGTTTTAGGAGAAAATGCGCCGATTAGACTGCTGTCTAGGTAACCACGCACATTTCGCACCAGTACCTCGGCATCTCGGTAAGTCAGATAACTTTTTCATCGCGAATTCACACCGGGACGGAAAACTCGTCATACGGGTTACCCGTCTGACGAGCTTCCCGTCCTCTAATGTGAATACTGCTATTTCAAAACCCTAATTATTTACGTACTCATCTTCAAAAGAGGTGGAGGCGATTCGTTTTCCTTCCGTAACAACTCAATGTTTTTGAAAGGGTCTTAAATTAATATTACTCTTCGTGCACGAGGCTAAATAAGCTATTATTTAGCACCTATAAATAACAGTGCGGCCCTTGAGGTATGCCAGAAAGAGTTATCTATCTGGAAACGCTGCATAGTCGGTTGATTATATTTGTTTTGTAACTTAGATTACGACGAGTGCCAAGAGTTTTCTTACGACTGTCCAGAGAATGCCACCTGCATTAATAATGGTGGATCTTTCAGCTGTAGATGCAATTCAGGATATAGTTATGATGGAAGGAATTGCTTGGGTATGTACTACTGATATGAAGTTTAAAATGTTAGCTAAAAATAGACCTTTTCACGGTTTTTTGACGCCATATTGGTTGGGGCAAATTGGTTGGGAATTTCCCCGCCTTTGCCCATTATAAATCCTTTAAAGTCGTACTATGATCGAAAAAAAAATCTCAATTCCCTCTTTTCTTCAGATTTAGAAAGTGTGTTCAGTTCCGTTACCCCGGTGCTCAAATTCGGCTCGATAACAACGACACCGGTGATGCAGAAATCAACGCGAGTATTGAACAACCAGGGCCAAATTTGCATCCAGAAAAAAGATTCTTCTGCAATTACAAAATCAGACTTGCTGCGAGAATCGTAGTCTTTAACGCCGAAGTGAGGTCCCGTCTTACCTACGGCTGCCAATGCTGGACAATTACAGCGCGAAACTTTGACAGAATCGACGCTGTGTACAACCAATTTCTCCGTTCGATGATCCGAAACGGTTGGGCCCACGCTAAAAGCGTAAGTGGTGATGGCGAGAATTTCCGGGTCCTTTGTTCAACCAAGAAACTCCACGCCGTTTGCAACACCATTCCAGTATGAGACTCCGTAAAATCAGTGCAAAGAATTCTCGATCACCTAATTCGCTGCCCGAACAATTAAGCCCGAAATCAGTTACTAT
>NC_090896.1:40650883-40655883 GCF_036669925.1 Montipora capricornis
GCAAGCCGAACCAGGTGATCTGGTGACGTAATTCGGAGGACTTGGGGGAAAAAAATTAACGTCGTATCCCACAACCGCGCGCGGCCTTATTTTCGAATTCAACATGGCAGAGGCGAGGCTAGAGCTCGTCGGGTCTACTTGAATGTTCATTCAGTAACAGGAAATGTGGTAGACACGGAATGATCTGTTGAGTTTTGGCGATGGAAACACTGCAGGGAGTTCGGGAACAACACCTAAGGCCGCGCGTAGTTGTGGGATACGGCGTTAAAATTTTTCTTCCAGTCCTCCAAATTACGTCACCAGATCACCTGGAAAGAAATTAAGCCAAGAATTGAAAGTCAGCATTACGTTGTTTATAAATTTGCACGTTAATTGATGAGGACCAATTTCGCGATCTTAAAACGTGCCACTGTAAATTTGACTGCCTCGTTTACAAAATGCTATTTATCAAAGAACTAAGCCCTCGCCTTAACACTCAAGAGTGACTCCATCAGTACTAAACTCTTTGTTTAGCTTATAGCATATTTTTATGTTACCTTTTTTCTTAATGAACTATTGTGGTTTTTTGTTGTTGTTTTTTTTTTGTATTTATAGATTATTCACACTGTCTCTTTTTTACTTAATAATGACTTCCGAAAACGTCGAAACGTCGTGTAATTTTTAACCGTGTATTTTTAACGGTTTTTACGATATTTCTTAAATTTCTTAAATTTCTTAAATAAATTTGTTTAATAATGTTTTTCAGAAAAGTTTTTTTGAAATTTGTTATAGCTGATTGTTTTAAAAAGTCGCTTGAAGTAATGCGTAGCATACAACAGTCGCGTTTCCTGCGCAGTAAAAGTTGCGCACAAACAATAAGCGTGAACGTCCTTAAAACAAGGCTTGACTTGATTGTTAAATTGTTAAATATTATGGTAGTTTTTGGAAAGGCCATTCTTACTCAGGGACATGCAATTATTAAGTGGGAGGGTATTTCACAGCTTGCATGAAGTCAAACAGGTTCTTCCATTCCTTTTTTTTTTAAACTAGATGTGGACGAGTGTCAGCTGGCCTCATACTCATGTCACTTGCTTGCTTCTTGTGTGAACATTCCCGGGTCTTACAGCTGCGCGTGTCCACCAGGCTATGTAGGAAACGGAAAGAATGTCTGTGAAGGTTAGTTAACTATGTATGCTATTAAGTTGTCAGTCTATGGGCATGAGGTCCCTTAGGACTCATTTCGGGTGTATTTAACCCTCCTTTCTTGACCGAAGGAAAAGAGCGAGGGCAGTGGTTCTTGACATTGAGCTATAACTTAAAAGTTGGTCTCTCGGAGGAGCTTTTAGTCTTCGTAACACAGCCAATTTTTCCTGCAGCTTGTCTTGTATTTTTGTTGCGACTAAAGTTGAGCGAAAATCGCGATTTTCTCTTTTTGCTGTTGTTGTTGACGCAATAGTTGCGAGAAATAGTAGCTGGTTTTACTTGTTCCAACGTCTCTGGCAAGGCTTAATTACACAATTTTTTTCAAATATTGCCCAGTCCAACATCTTTCCTGCAACTTATTTCACAACGTGTTATATAACGACCCAAAGAGGTAGAACCGTTGCCCAGTGAAAAACCTGTTTACCAACTTGACTTGCAAGATGAGAACATTTGTTGTAACAAAATACTATGAGACAAGATTCCTCAGACAGAAATCAGTTGTCCAGAGTAGCAGCGTCTTTGGCAACCATCAGAATACTCATGCGTGGCTGTGCCGGCATTATTGTATGGCTGTAGAACAAGTAAAAGCCGGGCTCAAATGAATTCTTTTCAAAATTTCAGCTCCCACATTAAGAGCACAAACCACGTGTTCAAGTGTCCTTCTGGCACAGGATGCGAATCACGAAAGTGGGATAATACAGTCAAGTGTGGGTACCATTTATTCTTCTGGTATGGATTGCTCTTGGACTATATCAGCAAATGCAGAATTAGAACTTTCTTTCTTCGGACGCTTCAAAACGGAAAGGAATGCTGATTACGTATATGTATACGACGGAGTTTCATCGTCCGCTCCTCTGATTGGTCGATTTAGCGGAAGTAATCGACCTGTACCGATTGTAAGCTCTACGAACCAGCTATTTGTCAGATTTACTTCTGATGGATCTTTACAATACTATGGGTTCAAAGCTATATACAAAGGTATGTTTTTCCTCAGTTACGTAAATATATCAAAATATATATTAACAGGAGCTCATCAAGGGTAGCCTCTATCTCCATTAATTCCTTAAGTTAACCTTTTCACGGGTAAATATATTTTTAGGAACAGGCTTTTTCCACGAAAAAGTATCATATTTTCCTAGAGGTTGAAATAGCTCTGTTTTTTACAACAATAAGCTTTTACAACAATAAGCGTGCTGAATCTCCCAATAGCGGCGTTATATAAATGAATCTCGGCCAAGCATGAAAAATAGAAGCTCAAACTCGCTGAGCTTCGTTGTTTAGTTTTCCAAAATATTTGTCTGTTGAATTTTCGATTTTTTTTTTTTTTAAATAGACGTCTCATTTGGGGTTGGAACTATTTTACTTGTAAATTTCTGAAAAGGAAATGAAGTTTTCAATTTACAATACATGTTTCTGTAATATCTATTGACGGGTTTGCTCGGAGTTTGTTAAAAGAGCCAACAGCTTTTTGTCTCAAACTCTTGAGGAAATGTACACGCAAAGCATTTTGCTGGGTTCCTCTGAAAGAATTTATGAAATTTACGTAAATGGAAGCGAATTTACGCTGCATTTCCAAGACCATCGTGTATTGCTCTATGGCAGTTCCCCTTCCTGGCCTTTTTAGCTTATTAGTTACTTCAGGAGGTCGATACCCTTTATTTAATTATTAATCAAATTTATTCTTTGTTAATTAGCCTTAAGTCTTTGTTATGGGTACAATAGCTGAAGTGTTGTTGCTGTTGATACGGACGTCTTGAAAGAAGGACAACGGGAAAAAACTTCTGAGATTCCAGACAGGGTTATTTTTGACGCCCAGAAGGCAGCATCCTCAGTTAGCTAGTTCAATATCCTGTAATGGGTTCCTTTTTAGGTTGGGTGCAGGGTTAGCGCAGTGGTGAGAGGATTCGCTTCCTATCCCTGTGGCCCAGGTTCAATTCCCGGACTCAACGCCATAGGTGGGATGCGTTTTTGTTGGTTCTCTTCTCTGCTGCGAGCAAAAACCAGCATATAGCTGATTTCAGTTGGCTGTAAGCTGTGCTCCAAGGTCATACATGGACCGTATAGCGGCTGCCAGAGGCGCCATAGTATGCCTTCATTCCTGTTCTTGCGACGGCGATTAGCGAGACAGTGTGATTATTATTATTATTATTATTATTATTATTATTATTATTATTATTATTATTATTATTATTATTATTGTTATTGTTATTGTTATTGTTATTGAAAGCGTTGCACGGAAGGAGTATGATCTTCTCTGTACGAAAACAAATGACTAGAATATATTGGATACTAAATTTGCACGAAGTGAAGGTGTCTTTTTTTTTTTAAGTTCGCGTCCTTAATCAATTTCAAATGCTCAAAATCTTACACAATCGTTCAGATAACTTATTATTATAATTAGTCTTTCAATGACCTTTATTTTTACTCCTACTAAAACAACTATTATATTGGAAATAGAAGAAAATAATATTATACAGAGTACTGGCTGCCCGGTATAACCATAGGGGCTAGAGGAGCTAGGCAGCCATTGGATTATGATGGAAATAAGTAGATTACAGTAAAGTTTTTCTTTACTTTACTATATATAATTCTTCTGCGCAGCAAATTTAAAACAATTTATTATTGAAAGCTAATCTTAGGAGGTTCTTAAAGTCCGATTAAATTTTGTTTGGTTTCTTCTCGATCGGTCGGTATGTCGTAAGCCGTGCGGCCTTCATCGCCCTGAAAAGCCCTTTAGGGGAGTGGTCAATTAATTGTATTAGGTATAGATAAATATACACACAGACAAGCGGAAGGATGGACGGGCAGACCGACTGATTGATCGGTTGGTCTGCCAGGCAGTCTTCTACAACAGGCCCCGTGTATTTTCTTCTCCTCAAGTGAAATCACCAAAGCAAAGTAGACTTTCTACGGTGAGAATGCATGAGAGTCACACAGTGCAACTATAGACATTAGGCGATGGTCTGAACAAAAGAGAATAACTAAAGAAAGCAAACCGCATTGCGCAATTAGCATGCGCTGGTCACTACTCTGCCCCTTTTAAAAGCCCTACGGTAAAACCTTGTGGACCTCGGGTCTCAAACGTTGCTTCGATCTTTTGGCTGATTAAGTGACATATTACCGGCCTTAAATTGCCTCACTCTGCATATTTTTTGTTTCTCTAACAGTTTTATTTGATATATTCTGATATCTATAGTTCTGAAACCTGGTTCAATTCGTCTGCGAGGAGGTAGTTTTAATTACGGAAGAATTGAAATCTTGTACAACGGCCAGTGGGGGACAGTTTGCGATGATGCTTGGGACATCAACGACGCTAATGTGGCATGCAGGCAGCTTGGATTTTCAAGACTAGCCTCCAGCGCTTACACTGGCGCCCGTTATGGCCAGGGGACTGGTCCTATTTGGATGGATGATGTGGCTTGCTCTGGCAGCGAGTCACACATCTACAACTGCAGACAGCGAGGGTGGGGTAACCATGACTGCACTCACAGTAGAGATGCGGGTGTACGGTGTCGGTATGGCTCATCAAACCTTCGTTTGGCAAATGGTGGCTATTTTTATGGCCGTGTTGAAGTTTATTACAGCGGGCAGTGGGGCACAGTGTGCGATGATGGCTGGGATATCAGTGATGCTCACGTGGTGTGCCGCCAGCTCGGTTTTTCCAGCGCATTTCATCAATACCATGGAGCAGTGTTCGGCCAGGGAAATGGTCCTATTTGGCTAGATGATGTAAACTGCGGGGGCGGAGAGGCTTCCTTGTCGTCTTGCGGTCATCGTGGCTGGGGAAGTCACGACTGCAGCCATGGCGAAGATGCAAG